>NW_028270153.1:21008246-21308246 GCF_037043375.1 Chiloscyllium plagiosum | reverse complement strand
GGAGGTACTCTGCTTTGATTCTGACCGTGCATAACATCGGACTTATCAGCTATACGCCTGAGTCGTTTATTGTGCTGGCCAGCCTCCCATCTTCCACCCTCGCTGAGGTTAGCTCATTCAAACCTCTGCTGCACATATTTGAATTCTCTGCAAGCCCTATTCAGTCAACATCCCTGAGCTCATTTAATGACATCGGCTCATAGCCCACCAACAACTTAATTTGGAAACACTCATTTTGTGTGGAACACCCTCCATGCCCACAGTCCTTTGAAGAACTCGGTATTTTCTGAAACCCATAGGGTTAGTATCATACCCTGTCTCAACTCTGTAGTTTGCTTGACAATAACTGGATTAAGTTACAGATTGCAGACAAGCTGCTGAGAGCTGACAAGCAATCCTCCATGGGTAGCAATCAGAAATCTGAACTAGTTCACATGTATTAGCCCACACATAGACACAATCACCTAAATGATACCACAGCATCATGAGCATTCCTCATATGTAATATAATACAATAACATGTAAACATTTCCTTGTCTCACTAACTCTTGGTAAAGTAAATGACTATCACGGCTTAAGAGATTTACATTTTGTCTGGACAGACATTTCCTGTGCATCTCTTGTGTACTCCTTAAGAAAATAAGAAACAGCAAACAAACTTTTACCACAAGATTGTTATTAGAGTTGTTCGGAGTAGGACTTCTGTTTTATCAGTCTAATCCCACCATGACTCCAGCACACTTTACAGGCTAGACGCCAATAACATTGATCTAGCAACTTCTCAAATCTCTCTTTGCTGGTCAGAGAAAGGCCACCTTTGTGGGACATGAGAAGAATACAGCGTTGCAGTAGGGCAGTTTCTGAAGCATCTAAAATGGCTGTAAAAAGACAGGGCCTCAAATATTCTTGGCTCTGACCAAATGACAAAAGAAGCCAACAGTTAGATAGGTTAAAAGAGCAAGAGGTGGCCAGATAGTCTCCCTGACAACCTGAACATCATCCATTTTCAGTCTTGTTCTTATGTGTCATTCCTCTAACAGCTGTACAAATTGGAAATGTTACAAGCGAACATAGAAAAAGAAAATAATCCTGTTCCCTTGGTATCATTTACACAAAGTAGAAATGGTGGCTAAAAAGAAAAATATCACAGTGTCTTTTTGAGATGAGCGACATGACCCAAGCCCTCCCTGGCCCATTTTCTACCAAGCAAGTTCTTTTCTAGGCTAGTCTTAAGAGGGGTCAGATTCTGAATCAGGATTGGGACCTGGAGTTGGGATTCAAACTATTTTCCAACCTCTCATAGTGAGCTTTAGGCAGTGCCACCACAGCCTTCAACACTTGCTTGATTAATGAAGAGGGAATGGACTTGCCATTCAATAGGGAGAGGATAGGGAATGATCTCTCAAATGTGAAGGGTCAATGGGAGTCTCTTCAGCATTCTGCGATTGACTGAGGTGCTGATATGTGAACCCTCAGAGAGTATGGGGATGAGGGTGAATTCATTTTTAGGTTTTAAGAAGACACCACTATTTCATCATGATCATGAGGGCAAGCCTGTCTGATGACTCAGTGACTGTGACGGGTCTGGGGATGCAGTCCCTCACAAAATCTTCCGTTTCCCCAGATGTCCATCTGACCTGAGCTCACCATGGCACACAAACAGTTTGAAAGGCCATTAACTAACACCAATTAGTCTCCATAGGTTGCTGACTGCTTGCAACAGACAGCTGACCCAATTCCAAGATGTTCTTGTCAAGATGGCTCAAGGCCAGGGTCATAATGACAAACTGGCAGACAGGCTAATGACGCCATATTACCTACTGCTGACCCTGTTAAATCCAGGCCAGTTTGTTCATTCTTATAGGAAAATAATCAGCTTCATTGACAACTAACAGTCGTCATCTAAATTCAAACCTTTTTCTCTCTTTCCCTGCAAAACAATTAAAAATAGTGCTAATGTATAGCTGCACTCCATAACTTTCTGCTTTGGGTTACTTTAGATCCTTAAATTACATCTTTCAAGCTCTAACTCTTCCTGCACTCTCAGCAGAAATAAAGACTTAAGATTTGCTCTCTCAATTCATCTCAACCTTTCCTGGAACCTCAAAACGATGGAAATTCTAAATATTCTATTTTTTTAACATCTAGACTTTGGAAACCCAAGTCTCTGATTACCACATGTAGATATATTACAGCTTTTTATGTACTTGATACAAGTATTTATGTACATGATAAAAGTATAGGTGGGCTGCAATGTTGGTCTTTGCCCTTTCTCTAAGGGATTCTTAATTTAAAAAATACAAAATATCCATAAATGCAATTCAGAATTCAAGTGCTAATTATTGATTCGTATGTAGAAAAAAGTAAACCACAAGTCTCTTGGTTTAAAAAAATGACAGCTAGAAAAAATGGCAGCAATTCTACGAAGGAGTCAACTTTTTTTTAAATGTAATGCATTAAAGACAGAATATTTCACATGCTAGAAATGGACTGGATGTTGACAATTGAAACAGTCATAAGGATCTGATTTTATAATTTGAAGGAGCAACCACTGGACAGTAAATCATTTTTATTTTCTTCTCCCGATTTGCAGCTATTCAAAACCAGGGTTTTTAAAAATAACACCAATTTGTAGGTACTTCATGCTGGATGCTAGAGTATGATTCCCATTAAGAAAACTGTTAAGAAAAAGTGCATGGCACAATCTTAGTTTTGTAATTGAAAAATGTATCTGGTTTTGAAAACAGCCAAACATTTCTGAGAAGGCAATCTCATGGGAGGGTGGGATTGGGAAGGGGAGAGGAGCGGGTGTGGGTGAGGGAGAGGGTGTGTACTTGTGAAACTCCAATGGTTTGCCTTGCCTTGAAATAGAGGGTTTTTTTTCTTAGATAGTGCTTTATATGACCACCGAATGTCTCAAAGCGCTTTACAACCAAGCAAGTACCTCTGAAGTGTATTCACTGTTGTAATATGGGAAATGGCAAAATGATTAACAAAAAGCTGTACAATGAAGGTAAATCACGGGATGATCTTTCTTGCCTGTTCATATCCATAAGGCCTCTGTTGCTGAGCTGAGGGCCCTGGTTGAGCAGTTCTGTAGCTTCCATATTGCTGTCCCTGTCCCTGTTGGTAACCTGGATACTGAGAAGCAGCTCCCTGGGATGGACCTGCAATTTTAAATTATGTTTTTATTAACATAGCTAGCTCCTTTTGTTTCTTTACAAATACTAAAATTTCAGGAAATATAGTGAATTTTTTGAAAGAAGCATACCATTGTTGATTGCTGTGAAAACAATGATCCTATAATGTATCTGATAATGACTGACATATGAGCAGAGACTGGATCGATTGAGCTTGTACTCGCTGGAATTTAGAAGAATGGTCGTGAAGATCTCATAGAAACATATAAAATCCTGATGGGACTGGATAGGCTAAATGCAGGAAGAATGTTCACGATGTTGGTGAAGTCCAGAACTAGGGATCACGGTCTAAGAATAAGGGGTAAACCGTTCAGGACTAAGATGAGGAAGAATTTATTCACTCAGAGAGTTGTGAACCTGTGGAATTCTCTCCCACGGAAGCTGTAGGGGCCAGTTCGTTAGATATATTTAAGAGGGAGCTGGACGTGGCCCTTGCAGCTAAAGGGATCAAGGGGTATAGGGAGAAAGCGGGAATGGGATACTGAGATTGCATGATCAGCCATGATCATAATGAATGATGGTGCAGGCTCGAAGAGCTGAATGGTCTTCTCCTGCACCTATTTTCTGTGTTTCTATCAAATAAGCATCCGTGAATGTTAATGCTTGAGTTCTTACTTGTGCGTGACATGCACATATCATATCCATGAAGAAACTGTGGCATCTCTAGTGAGTATGACATATTACATTAGGTACCATATGCAAATTCCCAATGGCTCAGAAGGGCAACACACCATGTGATGTGGCACCATTCAATGCACATCAAGATTCCATGTCCACTGAGGTAACTAATCTCACCCATAGCAACAATAACAGTAATGGAACAAAGGCCTCAGCATTCCCAGGCTAGGAAAAGATAAAAGGATGACAAGATCAGCTTTTGTTACAATCCTTTCGATTACTGAGCACATCAACATGTGAATTAAAATAATGTTAATTCATATCATACTACCTTCATCCCAGTAGTTAGAAGATTTTTTAAAAATAAGTTTAGCAGTGAAGTTCAATCTTCCCTGGTCACTGAGTATAGCCGTTTTCTAATCAACATGTTCAGAGATGTTATCATACACTTCTGGCACAGATAGGATGTGAACCCAGGCTTCCTGGCTCAGAGGTAGGAACATTACAATGCACCACAAGACCCCATTGTCACTGAGTGTATACTAGGTTTAATTTTGAGTGAAGTTGTCTGAGAAATAAATTGTTGCATGATTGAATGTTTTTTCAGTGTTGATTAGAACAACTGAAAAGGACCTTTTCAAATACAATTTATACAGTTGCCAGCTGGAAATCTCCAAGTTATAGAAAATGTCAGATCATTTTTATTAACTTATCTTCAAAAATTTATCAATATATACCTGAACTGCCAGGAGTTATTAGACAATTGGTATGTCTGCATACTTGGTTAGAGATCTTAACATTTTGAACTTGTGTTTCTCACATTATGGGTTATGTACAAAGAGACCATTCAGACTAGTAGTTAAGTTTAACCGTGACATCCTAGTTAGGTTAAATATCAATAAAGTTTGGATCCAAACGCAAATCAAGATTTTCTTGTACAAGCGTTCACATTTCTACATTAGACTGATTTTCTGATGTATATCAATCTAAATATAATTCCCAATCAGCTTCAAAAGTAGTAAGGTTCATACATACTGCATTGATCACGCTGGATAATCTGGTTTATGCCACCAATTGTCAATTGCAGCATTTAGCTTAGTGTTGGATTACAATATTATATGTTTGATGTTCGTTTTTTGAAATAACAAAATCAACACTCACTGTGTTCATGAAAAACTAGAGTCAAGATACATTTATAAAATCAAGGCACATTTTCCAAGAAAAAAGTCATTTTTATTTTTGCCAACATCTGACCCCATGTTTCAGAAGCTTTTACTTTTTCTATGTTGAGTTACAATCTCTTTCTCATAGAATTATCAATTGCTCAGGCACCTTTCTGTCATCTCCACTGAAGATTCAATTTTCATCAAGGAGTGAATCTTAGTTGGTAACACAAGACTGATGGTAGATGGAAGCAGACATCCGGTTATGAGCTCTGTTGTGTGGCTTCTGATCTCACCTATATGTTACTTGCAACCTTCCTTAGGCTGCTGTCAAATTGTTAACAATAAAAGATAAGGATGGGAAAGGGAATTGGTCCATCCTAGGTCATCCATCTGGAACAAATGTACAAACCCATCACAACATCCAAAAGCTACAACTATTGTGGCCTCCTCAACTATTATCTTGACAAGATAATCTTTCATGCTACTAAATAGTTCAGATGTTTAAATAAACAGAAAAACTGTGGCTAGCTTTTATACAACCAGAAAGAGAGACATTATTCAGAGCAATTGTTATACAATGTTCAAAATTATAGCTTTGCATTATATTTTCTAATAGTTTGAACCAAAAATCATTACAAGGACAATTTTGAAATGAAAAAAACAACTTATTAGAAGCTTGCATTAAATGTATCTGCAAGACACAAGTCATAGAATCCCTACAGTGTGGAAACAGGCTCTTCAGCCCAACAAGTCCACACTGACCCTCTGAAGAGTATTGCATCCAAACCCAATCCCCATTACTCTACATTGACCTCTGACTAATGCACCTAACCTACATGTCCCTGAATACTGTGTGCAACTTAGCATGGCCAATTCACCAACAAGACTGTATTCTATACCCTCAACCAACTCAGAGACTTTCTCCTTGGTGGGTACTCTTTTCAGGTTAGGTTTGGGAGTAAAATCTGGTGGGCACATCACTGACACATCTCTGCAACCGGTCAATGAAGAAACGTCTCAGGCAGTCTGAGAACTGTGGAGACCAGGCACCTGCAAACCCCAGGCAGAAGGCAATCTCATGTACTCAGCCATTAATGACTTTGTGGAAAACACACAGCCAGCCACAGGAGCAGCAGGCAGATTTGTCAAAGCCTGATTTGTCTGGATAAAAGGTAAAAGAGGATGATGCTCATGGAGCAACCAGGGAAGAAAGAGTTGGATGAAGGCCAGGACAAGCAAGCAGTAAACTGCAATCACCAGGTAACTGCTCTGACTTTCACATTAGGAATTCAAGTGGTCTAGTTTCCAGGGCAAGGACAGGAGAATCGGAGGTGCCATAGAATTGAGGTAAGTTTGGCTTGTAATGAGAAACAAATGCATGGAAATAAGGTAACTGCCACTCAATAGCTAGATTCTGAACTTGGCATTTAAAGCTTGAGGAAAACATGGAAAAGTTTTCTCTTAATATTCATTCTTGCCATATTTTCCAATGTTTCGACCATTACCAACAGCATTCAAGGGGAGAGAAAATTCTGCCCAAGGTGCTTTTAGTTTATTCATCTGGTATGTCCACAATGTTACATGATCTGGGTACCGCAATAATACAATAAGGTGCTCACTGGGAAATGTGATCAGGCTGTGGCATGCCAACACCTCACTATAACAGAGTCTCCATGCTGGCCCAAATCACATGTAGTTAACCACTGTTTGGCCATTTGTTTAGCAAGGGTAGCATTCCTTGCCCAATCTTAGTTGCTCTTGAGAAGGAAAACAAATTTCTGTAGTCCGTGTGAAGTTAAAGCTACAGTGCTGTTGGATAGGGTGTTCCAAAATTTCGACCTAGTCTTATTGAAGAAATATAGTTCTAAGTAAGGATGATATGTACTTATTAGGGGAATGATGGGATTCCATCCCGTGCACTTAAGTCTTGTCCTTCTTGTTAGTAGAAATTGTGGATTTGGAAACTGCTGTTGAAGCAGCCTTTTATAATCTATAATACATCCTGTAGTTGGTACTCACGAGAGCCATGGTATGTCAACCATGCAGTTTGCAGCTGTTTAATGTAGTGACTACTGAAATCTGCATTGTCAGGGTGTAAGGGTTGGCATTACTGCCTCACAGCGTCAGGGACCCGGGTTCAATTCCAGCCTTGGGAGAATTCCCAATGTGAAAGTCAGAGCAGTTACCTGGTGATTGCAGCTCATTGCTTGCTTGTCCTGGCCTTCATTCAACGCTCTTTTCCCTGGTTGCTCCATGGGCATCATCCTCCTCTACCTTTATCCAGACAAATCAGGCTTTGATAAATCTGCCTGCTGCTCCTATGGCTGGCTGTGTGTTTTCACAAAGTCATTAATGGCTGAGTACATGAGATTGCCTTCTGCCTGGGGTTTGACAGGTACCTGGGTCTCCACAGTTCTCAGACTGTCTGAGACGATTCTTCATTGACCAGTTGCAGAGATGCGTCAGTGATGTGCTCACCAGATTTTACTCCCAAACCTAACTTGGAAAGAGTACCCACCAAGGAGAAAGTCTCCAAGTTGGTTGAGCCTTGTTGGTGCATCCTCTGAGAGATCAGTGGCTTCCTACTCAGAGGTGAAGGCTGAGCAGAGGATCTTCTGATCTGTGCTTTTTTTTGGCTGAGGTTTGTTGGTTGACACTAGTATTTGCATAAAAGAAGGAATTAGGTATCCAAGATAGATAAAAGCTTATGTATGTTAAGTTCGAGTTAGGATTGATGAGAATTGAATTGCAATAGAATTGTGAAGATTACTGAATTGGTAGGATTTTGAGTCCTCCCTGACCCAAAATGAGCAGCCTTGAACATTTCCTCCACAAAGAATGAGCAGCCTGATGTCTGATACCCCCATGTTTTGGTTCGCTCAGCCTGATTTGGAGACTATTTCTCCTGCAATGAGACAAAGGGAAGGATTCAATAAGATGGATGAATCATTCTTGGTGATGTGCGAGCAGGAGAGGTGGTGAGGTGGCCCTGACAAATGAGTATGAAGCTAACTGCTTGGGAGGTTGCAGTGGGTGCATGATATTGAATGGACATGATTTATGCAATCATGACAGCTGTGGTCCATGGGAATTGGTGAGATGCATGTGTGATAGCAGAGTTAGAGTGAAGGGTAGCCCTATGAGTGTGAAGTAGCAGAGAGAAAATGGTCACATTCATCTTTGTGAAGTATAGACCATTAACTTCCTTCCTGCACTGCTGTGCATTCTGGACTAGTGAGAGGGTTTTCATGATCTGATAGCATTTTATGTGGCCCATCTAGTGAATGGTGAAACCACTAGATTCATTTCCACTATTTGAGTCTGCTTACCTGGATTTATCTACCGGGGCAACAGCGAGGCTGAGAGACAGTAATGGTTTTAATTATAATATTATTTTAATATTAATGCAAGCATTAATATACAGACATGAATGTTTCAACAATATAAACGATGAATCAGGTGCTTTAGAGCACACACATATGTATTGAGAAATATTTGGTTGGTGTTAAGGTCAGATTAGATACTGTCAACACTACAATGCAATTTTGCTAGTTGCATGTGGCAGTCCATAATGTTAGGCCAGTAATTTGCATTCTTAAAGCATTTTATTGTAAGATCAAGCCAGCCTGCTAATTGCTGACTGGGCTCAGACAGCTGCCTAGTTTATTTGTTTTGGAAATTACGGTATGACAAAAGTCAGTTAGCACATCATGCATTAACTACAAATTAAGTGTTCACAATTAATTGTTGACTTTTCTCTCACACTCACCATATCCTTGTTGTTGGCCTGGGTAGCTCTGCTGGGTGGGGTATTGCTGTTGGGAGTAAGTTTGCTGCTGGGTTGGTCCCTGCTGGTAAGCTGTCTGCTGTTGGGTATACTGGGAATTTCCTAAAGAAAACAATGGAACAGGATGTCAGGCTTACCACCCTTGTCAAAAATAAACAAACAACAAGAAATACAAATTCTCAACAATTTAAAGGTACTCTTTCTCCTGGGCCAAGCCCAGATAAATTCTGTGGCACAATACTGTAAGATATTGCAGCCTCTGATTGCCAGTGGCTTTGCTGGAAAGTGTTACATTGTGCATGTCAGGGACAGATAGCTCCGCTGTGGAATGAGTCACTTTTAGTATTAATTGTGAATGTAAGATGCACTTTGATGTTTTCCATTCCTTTGAAATAAACAATCATGGTGTAGACAACCCCTGATAGGCCGCTGCAGCAAAAAAAACAGATTAATGCAAACTTACAATGGAAATGTAACAAAATGCTATTACCAGGGTGATGATGCAACCCAACTCCTGAGGTGTCCGTCAGTCCCGAAAGACTTCTATGTGCCAGTGGCCACTGCATGCTCCATGGACATCCGCTGGCAGGCACAATCACAGAGGAGGAGAAAAATTCAGAAATCTGAAGTGCAAAGGGATTTGAGAGTCCTAGTCCGGATTCTCTTAAGGTAAACTTCAGGTTGAGTCGGAAGTTAGGAAGGCAAATACAATGTTGGCATTTATTTCGTGAGGACCAGAATATAAAAGCTTCTGGGGCTTTGTAAGTCTCTGGTCAGATCACATTTAGAGTATTGTGAGCGATTTTAGGCCCCATATCTCAGGAAGGATGTACTGGCCCTGGAGCAGGTCCAGAGGAGGATCACGACAATGATTCCAGGAATGAAAAGCTTAACATATGAGGACTCTGGGTTTATACTCCATGGAGTTTTGAAGGGGGGGGGGGGGATCTAACTGAAACTTATAGAATATTGAACGGCCCTGACAGAGTGTACTTTGGAGGAGAGTCTAGGATCCAACAGCACAGCCTTAGAGTAAAGGGGCGATCCTTTAGAATGGAGATGAAGAGAAACTTCTTCAGCCAGAGAGTGGTGAATCTATGGAATTCATTTCCACAGAAGGTTGTGGAGACCAGATCATTGAGTATATTTAAGACATCCAATAGATTCATTCTTAATTGTCAACAGGATCAAAGGTTATGTGGAGAAAGTGGGAGAATGGGGTTGAGAAACTTATTAGCCATGATTGAATGGCAGGGCACACTCGATGGGCCAAATGGCCTAACTTCTGCTCCTATGTCTTATGGTCTTAAACTACTGCATCAAAGGCAACAACCTGGAGAAAACCAGTTCTGAAGAAGGGTCACTGGACCCGAAAAATAAACTCTGCTTTCTCTCCACAAATGTTTGCCAGGCAAATGCAGGCAAATGGGACTAGTTCAGTTTACCATACCTGGTCAGCACGCAAGAGTTAAATCGAAGAGTCTATTTTCATGTTACACAACTCTATGACTCTATGACTAACTGAGTTTCTCCAGCAATTTCTGTCTTTGTTTCAAACACCCTGGTAAATCTCATCTCCACCCCCTCCAGTGCAATCACAGTATTCCTACAATATGGCAAACAGAACTGCACACAGTACTCCAGCTATAGCCTAACCAAAGTTCTGTACAGTTCCAACATTTAGGGTTGTTATTAGTCTTGTACTTATAATCTATGCTTCGACTGATAAAGACAAGTATTCAATACTCTTCTTAACTACCCAATTAACTTGCCCTGTGATTTTCAGGGATTTGTGGACATGGTCTCTCTGTTCATCCAAGTTTCCTATATCCTAACACTGATTGACTACTCCCTTGACTTGTTACTTCTTCTAAAGTGCACCACCTCACACTTCTCAGGGTTATATTACATCTGCCATTGATCTGCTTGTCTGAATAATCTGTTTATATCGTTCAGTAACCTAAGACTGTTGTCTTCACTGTCAACTACCCGGCTAATCTTCATGTCATCCATAAGCTTACTTATCAATGCCCTGAACATTTCATTGACATAGATTAATAAGAGACAATAATACAGAACTAATCCCTGCAGTATGCCTCTGGACACCGGCCTCCAGTCACATAAACAACCTTCGACCACGACACTCTGTCTCCTGTCACTAACCCAATTTGTATCTCTAGATCCCAAGTGCTTTTAACTTCTTTATCAATTTCCCACATTTTACTTTCCTATGTCTTATCAATGGAAAATTCACAAATGCAAATCTGTATCTCATTACTTACTACTGAACTGTTACAGTTTACTGACTACTTCTATTCCACACATACATTTTTTTGTAAACTTCTCTTTTCAAATACACTTTTGTATGATTATATGGACCAACTAGGTATCAAATCCATACTTCCCTAGCGTGATGAGTTGGTTAATCTTAGTGACACGTTACCCTCAGTTTAAACTGGATACTTTAAATCTACTATTAAAGTAGAGCTTCATGCTGGTGTGACAGTTATAAAATATTACCCTTTGTGTTTCATCTGCACAAAAATACATATTACCTCCTTCATAGTAATGCTGTGAGGATTCCTCAAACGACCTCTCATAACCTTGTTCTGCATATGATGATTGCTGATATGCATATTCACCATGGCCTGGAATGCATATTGCAAGAAACAAAATGAAATGGATTAGTTTTCACTTTTGGACAATGCTACATTTCATTAAAATCATGCTACATCATCTTTGAACAAAGCAGTTTTCTAAATCATTCTTCTATAATCAACTCACGGTTGATTATGCCACCAAAGATCACATGGAAATAGTCACAAGACATTTTTGATAATAAATACTTGCACACAAACATTGATGACACAGCTCATTATCTGATTTTTTTGAAATTATGCATATAGGGAGAATACTGGAAAAAGATGCATTTTGTTGAAGCCATTTATTTTGAACTCATCAGGACAATTCACAAGAAAACTGTTTAAAGGGAAAGCCAACATTCACCCTGTATGAGAGAAGAATACTGATTGGTTGTCAGATGGACTCTAATTGGTAGAGGCATTGCCTTGGAGAATATACAGTTAATGCTAAATGATAGGCTCAATGGGCTATATCACCCTATCATTGTACCTGTCACAACTAAGCTGTGAGAGGTGGCAAGTGAGAAGGGTAGATAATTGGGTGCATTTCCACTTCTCATAACCTCAGTAATAAAATGTTGAGAGCACACCAAGACAAACACCAACTGCGACTGGAAGACCATCAGTTCGGTGAAAGATGTTCTTTTGTCTGCCTGAAACTTTATGGTCTTCCAGAACAAGGAGTTGACCCCGACTGAGTGTTGCAGACTAGCACATTCCAAAGTCCAGGACTATGTGCTGAGGGATGCGCTAAAGCTTGGGGCAGCTGCCGACAAGACGCAGTGGGGAAAGTATACAGTCTGAGGTCTTCCTGCTGAAGGTAAATGGGGGTCCATTCAGGAATCGGACCCTCTTAGTGCCTTAAATATATATAAATATTAGCATTGTATGTGTAAGAAAGGACTTTGGTTTTTTGGATAGAGTCAAAGCCCAATGATTTGTTTATTTACTTGAGATACAACTGTACAGAACCAAACTGCTTTATATACACACATATATATATATATATATATATATATATACATACACACACAAAGAGATTTTTTATGAATAAAGTATATTTTTGAAATTAAAAAAAAGAGAAGATCCACTGGGGCCGTCTTTGATTCTTCCAAAATTAACACTCTTAAGTGTTCAATGGCTGCTTAAGAGCCTGAACTCACCACCTCTCTGATTACCTGCCTTCCCAGATTGCCTGCCTTCCCGGTGGGTGACAGCACTCAACACCAAGAGGAACAGACTGAAATGTCCGTGTGATCTTATCTGCACTTTCAGCATGCTAAAAAACTGGTTTAATTTTAATTTATTAGCAGCCTTGAAAAATGAATTAGGCTTGAGGGCAGAGTCAGCAATTTTGCTAATCAATAAGAGAGGCTTGTGTGGCATATGTTACAGTACATATATTTCATAAATTTGAAGGCAAAGAGAGTCAATTTTGTTCTACAGTGTGTTCTTGATGAATAGTGAAAGAATGAAAAACAGGGATTTATTTCCCACAATAATTTATGAATGAATTTTCAGCAACATGATGTAAGCACAAAACAGCAGAACAAATGCCAAAAAAGGTTCCCTAACAAAATAGGAACGTATTTGTGAAACATCAAATATTGGGACAATGAATAGGGTAGATTTCCTGTACAAAGTTTATTTTAGAATTCTTTACAAAATACAGAGAAAGACTGTTAACGAGTGGAATCTTTTTGTTAACATTTGAACAACTAGAAGTTCTTTTTATTTTCAGAATACGGACAGTGCACAATACAGTGCAACATAAGTTCAGAAAACTCAAAAAATAAAACTCTCTCAGATTTTTAGCACAGTGCCATTTCCATTTGCACCAGTTAGCTGGTTGCAGCACAACTGATTTATTCGTAGTTAAATACCTTCGTCCAATTAGATTAATATTTCATATTACAAATATGGCTAGCAGTCTAAGGGAAAAATGAAGTACCATCAGGGTAATATTGTTGATTAATGGAATCTGTGGGTCCTTGGCCATGTCCATATTGCTCACCATAGTAATCTTCCTGTCCAATGTATTGCTGAGAAGAACCTACAAGGAGAGAAGGAACACCCATCAGGATGTAAATTTTTCATGAAATTTGAAAACCATCTTCTGTGCTTGGACAATTCAGTTAGCGTTCGTTATTGCAAAAAATTACTCATGAATATTAAAGAGAATGGAATATTCTTCTTGAAATGCAAAATACACTGAAATAATTCTTTGAATATTGGATTAGCATTTGGCAACTGACTAAATATTGGATTATTATCTGAAAATTGATGCCAGTGGCACACATTATGTTAGCAATATAGGAATGGACAAAACAACATCCAAAAAAATCAAATTGATTGTTCACAGTACAGCCAGTAACAGTGTTAGATTTCACATTCTCAGCCTTGATAACTCGAGGCGAAAGTTTCAAGCAATGAATGGAATGAATTACAAATGAATGCAAGGCTATTCTTCATTCAAAATCCATATTGTCATGGTTAGTTACTAGGAGAAAGTGAGGACTGCAGATGCTGGAAATCAGAGCTGAAAATGTGTTGCTGGAAAAGCTCAACAGGTCAGGTAGCATCCAAGGAGCAGGAGAATCGACGTTTCGGGCATGAGCCCTTCTTCAGGATTCTCCTGCTCCTTGGATGCTGCCTGACCTGCTGCGCTTTTCCAACAATACATTCATGGTTAGTTACTATACTGACTAACAACCTACTGAACAAATTTGCTGGATCGATGTGGGACATTGGTGCTACAATACCCTGACCACATCACTTGCTCTGTCATATTCCAGAGCAGAATAGGGTGCACTTGTCTGGCAAAGGTTATCATACACAACATTTTGTTGACACTCAACTGAATGTAAGGGTGCACATTATAACTGGAACCCTCTGATCAACACCGCTCCAGGGCTTCCTGTCCTTGCAAACAACAATTCCTTACATATTCTCCAAGTGACAAAACTGCACAGGCTGGCTGAAACCATGCAAGCTACACCTCATGCACCACTCCTGGAAGACAAGTTCAATCCATCTTCTGCCTGCCTTCTATCTCATTGCCGCATAAGGAGCAACCTTCCTGACCAAGATTAAGCAGCAGGCATCCTTCGGATCTTGGAATGGGAAACACGGAAGGTGACGAACAAGTTTCTCATGACAAATCCCATCTATCAAATGACAAACTTTGAATGACCACTGTGAGGGTGGTCCATGCTAAACAGGCCTTTGGCAAGCCTTTGACCCTATGCAGCTAATCTCCACCACAGGGGTCTTAGTATAAACAACAATGCACTAATGGAGAGACACAAACAAAAATCACCAAGAAGTATTTCCACTACAGACTAAATGATGGATCAGTCACTTAAACACAGCAAATGATGAGGTTATCGATTGTTTTTAAGAACTTGCATTCACAAAATAAATAGTAATGAAAATGTCAGAGATTATGACATCATTTTTAAATTATATTGGCATTCAGGGATCGCATCAGTGTTCTGTCCCAGGTTCAGTGCTTAGAAAAGAAGTTACCATCAATGATATTTTTGACAGTGATAACATTTATCAGTATACTGAAGATTCAAATATTCAATGCATCAAAAAGGAACTTTTTGGGATAACTGTTTTCTTTACCTCGGTTCGTGCTACAGCCGTGGAGTTAAGTTCACCAATCTTCAGAAGAGGTGATAAAGTGAATGCACAAAAACAGCTAGAAGATTTGTCATTGTCCCCTAGCCAAAACCTCACTAAAATATTGTGGGGTCATTTATCTTGTTTGTGGGCCCTTCATTGTGCAAATTCCTGCTCTGTTACCAACACTGATCTTGATCAACTGGGCCAGTGGCTATGGAGTGGGAGATGGAATTTAATTTAGATAAATGAGACGTGTTGCATTTTGTTAAGACAAACCAGGGCAGGATAAACACAATGAATAGTACGGCTCTGGGGAGTGGTGACAAATAGAGAGATCTAAGGGTGCAGGTACATAGTTCCTTGGAAGTTCTGTCACAGGTAGACAGGGTCCTGAAGAAGGCATTTGGCATGCTTGCCTTCATCGGTCAGAACTTTGAGTACAGGAGTTGGGATATCATGTTACAGCTATACAAGACATTGGTAAAGCCACATTTCAAGTATTGCATACAATTCTAGCCACCCTTATATAGTAAGGATTTTATTAAACTGGAAAGAGTGCAAAATAGATTTACAAGGTTGTTGCCAGGGCTGGAGGGTTTGAGCTATAGGGAGAGTCTGAATAGTCTATGGCTGTATTCCTTGGGGCATCGGAGGCTAAGGGGTGACCTTATAGAGGTGTATGAAATCATGAGGAGTACAGATAAAGTGAATAGCCAAAGACTTTTTTTCCAGGGTAGGGGGAGTCCAAAACAATAGGGCATAGTTTTAAGTTCAGAGGGGAAAGATTTAAAAGGGTCCTGACGGGCAGCTTTTTCACCCAGTGGTACCTATATGGAACAAGGTGCGACAGGAAGTGGTTGAGGCAGGTACAATTACAACATTTAAAAGACATTTAGACAGGTACATAGATAGAAAAGGTGCAGCGGGATAGAGGCCAAACTAAGGTAAATGGGACTTGTCCAGTTTCAGAAACCTGGTTTGCATGGACGAGTTGGGTCTGTTTCTGTGCTGGATGACTTTATGACTCTATTACAGTGTTAAGTTAACAGTTTACATGCTTTGTAATGCCTTTAATGCCTGAAAAGCACTTCTACAAAATGCAGGTTTTACTTTCACTTTAACATCTATAATGTTATAACTTCAGAGGTGTTACCATCACACCTAATGCAGGGCTGATTAAGATCTTAACATAGGCAGACACTCAAATTTAATGTTTTGTTACATCCTTTTTTGTGACAGGATTGTAACTTTATTCTGACAACTCAGCATTGCTTTCCATATCAAAGTGAATTATTCAACAGTGTGAGTTTAACAACACTGAGTTAAGAAGATTAATTGATGCTAATATTATTATAGAGATAGTAGTGCATAGCTAATGCTTTCACATTCAAATAAGACAAGAGCTTTGAGTTAGGAAGCAAAGTTAGTTGAACTATTGAATTGTCAATGAAGATGGTTAGTGCATTGCCACGTACATGATCAAATAAGATGAGAATTCTATAGGCTGGATCTTGACTTTACGTGATATTGTAAAATGGGTGATATTAAGTGAGTAGCCCCTTATGAATCTCTCTCCATTTTTATGTACAGCACAGAAACAGACCCTTCAGTCCAACTTGTCCATGCCAACCAGATATCCTATACTGATCTACTCCCATTTGTCAACATTTGGCCAATATCCCTCTAAATCCTTCCTATTCATATATCCATCCAGATGCTTTTTACTTACTGTAACTGTACCAGCCTCCACCACTTCCTCTGGTAGCTCATTCCATACACCACCCTCTGCATGAAACATTGCCCCTTTGTTCCCTGTTAAACCTTTTCCTTCTCACCTTAAACATCTGCCCTCTAGTTTTGGACTACCCTATCCTGGAAAAAAGACCTTGTCTATTTATCCTATCCATGCCCCTCATAATTGTTTAAACCTCTACAAGGTTCCCCTCTCAGTCTCCAACACTCCATGGAAAATAGCCCCAGTCCATTCAGCCTCTCCCTATAGCTCAAACCCTCCAACCTTGGCAACCTTTGCTGAATCCTTTCAACTTTAACAACATCTTTCCTATTGCAAGGAGACCAGAACTGAACACAGTATTCCAAAAGTGACCTAACCAATGTCCTGTACAGCCACAATATGACCTCCCAACTCCTATACTGAATGCACTGACCAATAAAGGCATGCATATCAAACACCTTCTTCACTATCTGTGACTCCACTTTCAAGAAACTATGAACCTGCACTCCAAGGGTCTCTTTGTTCAGCAGGACTCCCCAGGATCTTACCATTAAATGGATAAGTCCTGCCCCTGATTTGCTCACCAAAATGTAGCACCTCACACCGACTTAGTCAAGATCAATCCTGATTGCTTCGAAAACCACATTCCTCTTAAATTCAAACACACCAGTCTTCTCACACAGAGACAAATGTGCATAATTTATTCTTTCATGAGATCTGGGCATCACTGGCAAAAGCAGCATTCGTTGCTCCTTCTTAATAACCCTTTAACTTAGCGACTTGCTTGCTCATTCCGGGAGTAGTTAAGAGTCAGCCACATGTTTGAGTTGTGTGTAGGACAAACCAGATAAGGATGGCAGATTGCCTCCGCTAAAAAGAGATTACTGAGTCAGATGGGTTTTTGCAACAAATTGATATAGTTGACATGATCACTGCCATTACCAAGACCAGGTTTATATTCCATATTAATAATGGAATTCAAATTCCACTAGTTACTGCAATGAAATTTGAACCCATGACCCTACAGTGTCTGGATTATTAGTCCAGTGACATTACCACTATGCTACCATTTCTTTCTTTATACCATCAGTGCAATCTTCTACAAACAAAATTATAGAACATATAGTAATACAACTAGATGTTTGGTCCAAAGTTTATTTCTTATAATTACAAATTAAAAGTTAAAATTAAGCACTGTGCTACACCATAAAGAAGCTCTATATTTCATTTTCCCTCCTCCCCAAAATGAACTCATACCCAAAAATTAGCTTCCCTACAGTATGGAAACAGGCCCTTTGGCCCAATAAGTCCACACCGACCCTCCAAAGAGTAACCCACCCAGATCCATTTCCCTACCTTATACTGATGCCCGACTAATGCACCTAACACTATGGGCAATTTAGCATGGTCAATTCACCTGACCTGCACATCTCCCGACAGTGGGAGGAAACCGGAGCACCCGGAGGAAACCCCACGCAGACATGGGGGGAGTGTGCAAACTCCACACAGGCAGTTGCACGAGGCAGGAATCAAACTTGGGTCCCTGGCGCTGTGAGACAGCAGTGTTACACACTGAGCCACCGTGCCGCCCTGATATATGAACCCAACATCAAAATTGAATTTAAACACAGCAAAAACAAATTTTAAGAGCATCTGTTACAATCTAGATATATCCTGTAAAATACACCTATAATTTACAACCTACAACTATTCAGAATAAATATTATTATTTCTTCTAATTTATTGATAACCCTGAAGAAGTTTTTGAAAGAAAGAAGAGAAGTAAATAGTTGGTGATTAGAAAAACTTACAAACAAATAATCTGAGATCCCTATAGGATTAACTGAGCACAGGCAGGTAGCAAGCAAACTAAAGCAATTAAAGTTAAAAATCACACAACACCAGGTTATAGTCCAACAGGTTTAATTGGAAGCACACTAGCTTTCGGAGCGACGCTCCTTCATCAGGTGACAATCACCTGATGAAGGAGCAGCGCTCCAAAAGCTAGTGTGCTTCCAATTAAACCTGTTGGACTATAACCTGGTGTTGTGTGATTTTTAACTTTGTACACCCCAGTCCAACACCGGCATCTCCGAATCATGAAAGCAATTAAACACAGCCACCCCATGTACCACATCTACCCATTAAGAACACCAAACTTTAAAGATTAAAACTTTCTATACTGGCTTTTGTAAGTTCTCTACAAGCTTTCTTTGCAGTAGTTAATAATATTAAAAACACATACTGATAGAAGAGCATTTGGTTTTTATGTGTAATGCCTCATGAATGTATTTCCTTAATTTACATATCCCACTGAAGACGACAACTTTTCCCAAAGAGAAACTCATGCTCTTCATCTAGGACAGAGCCAAGAAAAATAAACTACAATGTAGAGAATTGGAAAAATGCATAAAAAACACCAAGTTATATAGTCACAAACGCAATTCATACCTTGTTGTGATGACCTATATGGCCCCATTGGCCTTTGCCCCATTATGTTGTTGCCTTGGTTACTTTGTCCCATCATCCCCATGGCTGATGGCCCTTGGTAATGTTGACCACTTCCTTGCGGGGTACTGTAATGTGAGGTCGCGGCTTGCTGGTGCATCATGGGAACTGTAAAATAATCTGAAGTCAGCAAGTCTACTAAAAAAAAGATAATTTCTTCATGTTCAAGAAAGAATGTGCAAATTTTCCCTGGCATTTCATATGCCCCGATGTGGTACATTCTCAGAGTAAGTAATTACATCAGCAATTTGAATACTTTATTCAATTGTCAAAATATTGTAAAGCCCATACTAAATTTTGAAATAACTAAACTGCACTATTTAATTCAAAATTGGTTCCATTTAAATTTTATTGTCACATTACTAAATAGCCCAGTGGCAGAATCACAATTGCTAAATATCAATGAGGTTAGAACATAACTTTAACTCCAACATAAAAGCAGCTTGTGTAGTGCACTGCCAAAGATTCAAGTGAACAACAGAGCATTGACAGCCTGCTACAAAGCTGTTCCCATTTTGATGAGTTATAAAAGAGCTGACTAGCTCATCAGCAACTTTCAATCATTAGAACTTCAATGTGAAGGCATATAACATGTTCAGAGCAAGCATCAACAGCGCAATTCTACACTCATGCCCTCATCCATTTCTCTACGTCTCACTCCAAATTCCTCAACATATTTTCTTCTTCTGGAGACCGTGCCTCATATTAGCCTTCATTCCATTCCCACAGGCACTTTCTGGTACATTTTTTTTGTGTTATTGTAGATAGAAGGGAACCTAAAACTATTTAACTGGATCAAAACATTATCCTGTCATGTCTTCACTAAAATACTGTATTCAGATGTGTTCAGTGTTGATTGGACAGGAAGAAGGGGCAGGAATGTTGGTTGTTTCTACCTTCTTACTTTCCTAAACCATTGACAGCACAGGATACTTTTGGCAACACTACCATTTATCTCTGAGAACAACCAACATGAAACAAACCTGAGGCCTTTTTTGATTTTAATAGTTTAGTACTACACTAAACCTTTGAGTCATCACAGGCATTGCAACTATTTTCTTTATTTCACATGGAAATTCAGAAATCTTAGTGTGAAGACATTGAATCATATTTTATACTGAACCATAGAAGGTGAATTAGAGATGTCTATTTAACTGTTTACATATTAAATCAAAATTGGGATACCTTTGTGTTCAGCCACTAAACTGTTTCTAATAACCAAACCTTTTGAGCAGTTCATGTTCTTTAACTCTTCTGGACTACTTGCTTCCATTTACTTTCTGGTGACAACTTTTAATTTGGCCAATTAGAAATAGGTTTGGAACAATCTTAAAATGTATGTGATTTTTCCTCAAAAATCTTTTCAATTATAAACATATTTGCCCATCACACTGTCTTTGATAACCTACATTGATTCCTTATCCCTCAATTATGATTGTAATATTTCAGCTCTAACATGGCGGTCTTCATTACATATCCTCCCACATCTTCATTCTACACCATTTCCATAACTTTCTCCAGCTGTATTTCACTCCACTGGATGTCAGACCTCTCCCAGGTCTCCAAGGCATTTTCTGCTCTCCTCTACTCCACCTTCAATTACAGAAGTGATTGTGTCAGCTTTGCCATTTAGAAATCCTTTGACAAACCCAGCCTTTATAAACGACCTGGATGAGGGCGTAGAAGGGTGGGTTAGTAAATTTGCAGACGACACTAAGGTCAGTGGAGTTGTGGATAGTGACAAAGGATGTTGTAGGTTACAGAGAGACATAGATAAACTGCAGAGCTAGGCTGAGAGGTGGCAAATGGAGTTGAATGTGGACAAGTATGAGGTGATTCACTTTGGTGGAGTAACCGGAATGCAAAGTACTGGGCTAATGGTAAGATTCTTGGAAGTGTAGATGAGCAGAGGGATCACGGTGTCCAGGTACACAGATCCTTGAAAGTTGCCACCCAGGTTGACAGGGTTGTTAAGAAGGCATACAGTGTTTTAGCTTTTATTAATAGAGGGATTGAGTTCCGGAACCATGAGGTTATGCTACAGCTGTACAAAACTCTGGTGCAGCCGCACTTGGAGTATTGTGTTCAGTTCTGGTCACCGCATTAGAAGGAGGTGGAAGCTTTGGAAAGGGAGCAAAGGAGATTTACTAGGATATTGCCTGGTATGGAGGAAAGGTCTTACGAGGAAAGGCTGAGGAACTTGAGGCTGTTTTCGTTAGAGAGAAGAAGGTTGAGAGGTGACTTAATAGAGACATATAAGATAATCAGAGGGCTAGATAGGGTGGACAGGGAGAGCCTTTTTCCAAGAATGGTGATGGTGAGCACGAGGGAACATAGCTTTAAATTGAGGGGTGATAGATATAGGACAGATGTCAGAGGTAGTTTCTTTACTCAGAGAGTAGTAGGAGTATGGAATGCTTTGCCTGCAACGGTAGTAGATGTGCCAACTTTAAGTACATTTAAGTCGTCATTGGACAAGCATATGGGCGTACATGGAATAGTGTAGGTTAGATGGGCTTCAGATTGGTATGATAGGTTGGCGCAACATTGAGGGCCGAAGGGCCTGTACTGCGCTGTAATGTTCTATGTTCTTCTCTATCTTCCTACCTTTAAAAGACTACTCAAAAACATAACTCTGACCAAGCGTAGTTTAAATATGCTAATCATCCCACAACAGTCTAAATTCATTTTATTACTACAGTTGTACAAAGGTATATCTCTATAAGTCATACGGGGCCAGATTTTCATCTCCCAAAGGAGGTGTGAATCACATCATAAAACACTGAACCTTGCTTCTCCAGCAAATCAAAAAATCCATCTCCATCTACATTCCCATCCTCACACCATTTTTATGTGGTCTTTTCATGAGTTTGGAAGGACTCGTTTCAAAACACACATGCGTGGACACACTTCTTCTGAGGTGAGAGTTCCAATTTCATGTGCGAGTCTGAATTTTACAAGCTCTGCAAACAAAATACACAACTCCTTGAAGAATTCATGACCACTAGGTAAATCCTGCTGAGGATTGTACAACATTCTGAAGAGTACACATAAAATGTTTTGACACCTTCAATACTCAAGTGTCAATACTCGATGTATTATTATGTAGATTTGTTTTTAATCATAGACATCTGTTCTGCAAAGGTAAATTAATCCTTACACTGACAATCATTTCATAAGTGGTGCCATGCATTACAGTATTTTTCTCATTTGAGAAAATATCAAAATGCATTAAAATTGTAAAAACAAGTATTCCATCAATCTCTGCTGTCATGTTTTGTGCTGTGATATAAATTCACTGAAAGCTATCAGAACTGCCCTGTGTTTAAACATGGAAAAATAAATCTGCATCTACTCCGTTAACTAGAATCTGTTACCAAAACCCCGGTAACTAATATGAATACCTGACAGTGTTTCCAATGCTATGATTGTTTAAGTTCAGCTGATGTTCTATCGATCCATGAACAGTTTAAATTGTCATAACATATGGGTCACTGGGTCATAAATCCTAATACTCACTCTCTAGTGGCAATTTGGGTGTACTGCAGCATACTGCAGCGGTTCGAGAAGACAGCTCACCACCACCTCTTCAAAGGCAACTATTATTTATTGATTTAATATTTTGTTACTCATATGTATGAGCAGTGAAAAGTGGATAAAGAGATGGACAATAAATGCTGGCCCAGACGGAATGCCCACATCCCATGAATAAATTTAAAAATGCAGAATATGCCTTTGATGTGGTGTCATACTTGCTTAAAAATCAAATAAGTACTTAAAGGACTTTTTGAAACAGTGTGTACTTTTCCCCCTGTAACAATGACAGTATGTTTGAAGTCATAACTTTAAAACATTGTTAGAGGTTTTTTTTCTATTGGTTTTAGAATACTTCCCATAGCTATCACATAGCTTCTGAGGAATGGACATAATGCATACTGGGAGAGTAGCTGTGAAAGATACATGGGTATACTGGGTGAATTGTATCAGGATGTCTTGGGGTTCTCAGCAGGGGTGTTAATATTGGGGTGACTGGAGCATTGAGGGAGCATGGGGTAGCATGGTCAATCTTAGGGAGCATGGTGGGCCTGTAGGAAGCTTGAAGCGGCATTGGTGATATGAGGGGGCTGAGGGTGAAATAGGGGTGAGGTGTCAGTGAAGCTCCATCAGAAATCTGCAACATGGGATAGCATGGGGGACCTGAGGTGGAATAGATTGGCATGTGGAGCAGTTGGGTGTATGAGGCTAAGGGCTGAGGTTTAGGGGAATTTTAATCATTGTGGGGAGTTGGGCTGCTGTGTTGCAAAACTGAGTCAGGGTTTCCAACTGGCCCATCTCTGCACCCATCCTCCTCACAAACAAAACCACATCTAAAATCTGCTGCAAATCCAATCCCTATATGAAAAGACAGGCAAATGGAAACATGGGTTGGGTATACATTTGGGAAGTGTGCAGGTCAGACAGTGATTTTTAGTTAAATTCTCTTCCAATCACTTTGTGCTTATCCTTGCATTACAGTCAACGGTTCGGATAGACAACTCAAACAGTAAGCCCTTGGTTGTGATTTGAAGTGGAACTTCACTAGTCATAACAACAATAGAATGAAGCTAGATTCTTGACCTAAAACAAACCTACTGCTTTATATTCATGAACTTGAAATGAAGGCAATTCAACAGAAACAGTTGCTTTGACAAATGCTGAGATTGTGTTCAATAGGCTTCTCTCACAAGCCAGTATAGTTTCTCTATTATGCAGAAGGCAACAATTAAAAGGTACATCCGTAAATCATGATAAAGTTTAGTACTTATCTCTCAACAAAAAGATAGGAAAACCCCTCACTTAGTTTCCATTTAGAGCAAAAGAAACAAAAAGCATATTTCCAATTGGGAAACAGCTACACTCGTGGTCCTATTGCAAGCTGGCCAAGACAGGCTTCATTCAATGTTGGAAACATGATCTTTCATCAATCGTTGGAGTTTTAAATGTCAGGAAAAATATAAACAGCTTCAATATTTTCAGGTTTCATTCAAGCTTCAAAAGCTTCTCAAATCTATTTACAACTCATGTGCATCTGGTTTCATCTGGGTAAGAGAAAAGACTTGGAGAAATTGTTATCCCACTGTTCAAGTATATTGTGGCTATTTTAAGTAAATTGTTCAAAGATTTGTGTTTTTTTTAAATTTGCATAAGGGTGAATGAAAGCTGATCAAGTAAATTGACAGGTATTTTATAAAAAAGCCCAAAAACATAAAAGTCACTCGTGCCAAACTTATTTATTACATTAATACAACATGCTACTTTAAAAAGTTTACCTTGACCAGTTTGCATGCTCATGTTTGTCCGAGATCCATAGTTTGCCATTGACTGGCCCTGACTCTGCATCTGCATGCTTTGTGATGAGGGGACAGAGTGACTATAAGCGCCTGCACTTCCATGGTTATTTACAGGCATGGTCATTGAAGAGCTCGGTATTGCTGCTGGCCCTGACTGCTGCACTGAAACATGAGACGGACCTAAAGAAACAGAGCCAAACTCGGTCACAATGATCCATTCTAATAATCTTTCAAGTTAATCAATAGTTCAGCAGATACTTCAGTGGCCCAGGCTCATTCAAAACCTAAACCCCTGGTCCCTTTTTGATTCCAAATGCAACTATCTTACCTGAGGATGTGTAAGTTAAAGGGACAGACCCTCAAACTGAAAGTGATCATAAACCAGCAATTTCTCTCAGATTCAACAGTGGTGCACTCTACTGTTGTTCTCCCAATATCCAACAGTTCAGGAAGGCAGTTCACGGTCACCTTCTCCAGGACAATTCAGGATTAGCAATAAGCGCTGGCCTAGATAATGATGCCCACATGAAGGAATAAAAATAAATGTTGTTGCAGATTATTTTGCCTATCTGCTCCTCCAAGCAACCTTTGCAGGATGGTTGCAAACTTAACAAATTTGTTAAGGCCCAACCAAAACCATTTACCACTGAACAGAAAGTGCAGACAGTAATGAAGGAGACGAGGAACCCGTACCCTGAAAGAAATTAAGGGTGAATTGTGACAAAATAAATTCCATCTATGCCTCTTAAATGGATAGGTGAGTGGGGCCCATCAAATACCCTATCACTCATAACATACAGACTTACTAGTACTTTCATTACTCGTTGACTTGGTACCATAATTTGTAATACCAGCAGAGATCACTCTGGCCCAAGTCCTCTCTACAAGACCAATTTACAGATTATTGGGATGGCAGTAACTGTAGAGAGAATCAGAGTTAACTTGTTTTAAGTCCGGTACTGACTCTTCTTAAAAACCCCATTTAGTTCTGAAGAAGAGTCATAGCAGACTTTAAATATTAACACTCTACCTCTCTCCATAAGTGCTGTTAGATCTGCTGAGTTTTTCAGCATTCCCTGTGTTTGTTTTAGATTTCCAGCATCCATGGTGTTTTGTTTTTGTACAGACTTTAGTTACAGATTACTGGGAAATGCTCATATGGTGTGTGTATTAGGGGTAGGGGTCGTGGGGGGGGTGGTGGTGGTGGTGATGAGTTAACAGATAAAGAGAGTGAAATGACAATCTACTCTCAATTGCTGGCAAGAGCAATAGCATAAAGCTCTCTGTCGATACCAAGACAAGGCCAGCTGCAGGTATTAATGAGGAAACAACAACAATTAAATATTGAAAAGCAAATTAACATTTTTTTTGATAAATGTATTGCTTTAGGAAAGGAAAGGGTATAATCAGAGTAAGAGAATCGCCAACAGTTAATGGTCACTTTACAAAGAAGGGCCAGTATCAAAAAGTCAAAACTCTGAAATCGACAGAAGGGAGCAGTTCAGTAGTGCCACGAAGAATGGTGATCATTGCCACGGCTGGCAGAAGATCAGGGTCTTGCAGAAGATAAACAAAATCAAGATTAAAATTAAGAAAGGGCTAAGTTCAGGAAGGAAATCCCTGCAGGGGACCTTGTTGCTGCTGTCCCTGCTGTGATCATTACTGCACTGCATTAAATCTTCCCCTCTCCACAAGGAGGCCACATCCCTTTAGCTGGCTGATCATGCAACAGCAAAATGGCATGTTAAAATTGGGCAGTTAATCATTGAAACTGGCAGCCTGGCTCCCTGGGACTGAATCCCCCACCATCAACATGCTGCAGGTCACTGACCAGAAACTGAATTGGAACAGCCATATTCATGAGAATAAGTCAGTGGCTGCAACTGTGAGAGGGGAGTCACTCCTTACTCCCAAAGGCCTGTCCACTATCTACAATGCATAAGTTAAGCTGCTCTCCGCTCCAGTTGCTTGGATGGGAGCTACTCCAACAGCAAATTTCCAACACCATTCAAAGCAAAGCAGCTCACTTGTTTGGCGCCCCAGCCACCAGCTTCAACATTTAATTTCACTGCCACTGACCCTCAGTAGTAGCATTGAGCATCAGCTACAAGGTGCACAGCAGCAACTCACCAAGGCTCCTTGACAGCACCTTCCAATCCAGCTCCCCGCAGTTTCACTGGTTCCCTGCCTTCCAGCCTGGCTCCACAGGCCAGTAAAACCTGGTCCATATTAAAATCAAAACTAGAAGAGCTGGAATGGAGACAGGGGCAGGGCACTGGTTAGCTTGCTACCACTATGAAAAAGTGCCTTTTTAGAAAAGTAGTTGAGAGCCATACTACAATACAGTCTGTATTCAATTGGAGAAATAAAGAGAAAACCTAAACAACATGTTGAAGAACATTGCTTCAATTTAACTCATGATAAGGTCTTCAAGACTTATCCACGTGTTTCATTCATCGTTTGGATTGTTATATTGACTAACTTGAACACATGCGTGAGCTACTATACCAGTAGTAGATGTCGTTATTGAAAAAACATTTTGCTTTCAACTAATCCCATATGCCAGATGAGGTGGCACGGTGGCTCAGTGGTTATCACTGCTGCCTTACAGCGCCAGGGACCCGGGTTTGGTTCCAGCCTCAGGCGACTGTGTGGAGTTTGCACATTCTTCCTGTGTCTGCGTGAGTTTCCTCCCACAATCCAAAAGTGTGTAGGTCAGGTGAATTGGCCATGCTAAATTGCCCATAGTGTTAGGTGCATTAGTCAGGCATAAATGTAGGGTAGGGGAAATAGGTCTGGGTGGGTTACTCTTCGGAGGGTCGGTGTGGGCTTGTTGGGCCAAATGGCTTGTTTCCACACTGTAGGGAATCTAATCTAATCTACAGACATTACACTAGCTTGAACTCTACCCATTTTTCAGACTTATAATCTATCAGATCTCATATCTCAATAATGCGACACATTAAATAAAAAACATTTAGTGCTATTAGATAACCTACCATTGCTCATCTGGCTCTGCATTAATGGAGAAGGGGGTATACCTCCTCCCATGGTGTCACTGGGAACATTCTGTGAATGTAAAGCTTGATTTGATCCAGAAAGATTCATTCCTCCAGGTCCCATTGTCAGGTTTTGGGAAGGTGGCTATATAAAGGAAATCACAGAGGATAAGTGTGCACAATTAATAATTAATAATTAAACTTGCAAAGAAAACAAAAACCTTAAAATTGCTTTATTGAAAATAACGATGTTGCAAGTTTCCAATGTCTTAGATCATCACAGCACTTATTGTATTCTACAAGTAGTTAAGATAGTCTTCTCCGAAAGGGGAATGATCTCACAGAGAAAACTAAATATTACATTCATACAGAAAAGTTAAATACATTTTCATTTCTATAGCAACATATCACATTTTCAAGGAGGAAGTGAGGTCTGAAGATGCTGGAGATCAGAGCTGAAAATGTGTTGCTGGAAAAGGGCAGCAGGTCAGGCAGCATCCAGGGAACAGGAGAATCGACGTTTCGGGCATAAGCCCTTCTTCAGGAATGAGGAAGGTTTGTCCAGCAGGCTAAGATAAAAGGTAGGGAGGAGGGACTTGGGGGAGGGGCGTCGGAAATGTGATAGGTGGAAAGAGGTCAAGGTGAGGGTGATAGGTCAGACTGGGGTGGGGGCAGAGAGGTCAGGAAGAAGATTGCAGGTTAGGAAGGCGGTGCTGAATTCGATGGATTTAACTCAGACAAGGTGGGGGGAGGGGAAATGAGGAAACTGGTGAAATCCGAGTTCATCCCTTGTGGTTGGAGGGTTCCTAGGCGGAAGATGAGGCGCTCTTCCTCCAACCGTCGTTTTGTTGTGGTCTGGCGATGGAGGAGTCCAAAGATCTGCATATCCTTGGTGGAGTGGGAGGGGGAGTTGAAGTGTTGAGCCACAGGGTGGTTGCGTTGGTTGGTCCGGGTGTCCCAGAGGACACATTTTCAAGACATCTTAAAAGACATTGTATGGATTTTTTTTCTGAAGTGCATTCATAGTTGTATGTAGATGTCTATACAGCTAAATTATGTCCAATAGGGTCCCTTGCAGACAAATTGAACGCATGAGTAGATATTTCTGTCTTGGTAATGGACGCTAGCAAAAGGAATGCTATTCTTTGGTCCTTAGAAAGCATCATAGGATCCTTTGAATGACCTGAATAGGCAAAAGAAATCAGCTCATTCAAATAGCACACACGACAATGACCCATTCCCTCAGTTATTGCCCTGAGTTTTGTCAGAGGCAGACTGCTCTACACACTCAAAATTAAGAAGATCAAGCTTGTTTCATTTAGAATCCAACAGGAGATCTGACAAATGCAGTAACCCATGTAGCCCTTAGGTAGACTAGCACAGGCTCAGTGTCAGGTTAGCTCATCCGAGTGAGGATAGCGTGAAGGGTGAAAATATTAGCGTGTGTGTCACAGGCTATAAAAGGATTTTATTAAAAAAAGGATTTCTTCTCCTACCCAGTAACCCTGCTGGAAAGTACAATGATAGGATTGGATTCACCCACCACCAGCAAACTATCAACTTGCAGCTCTTCACTGCCTTGAGTTAGACTGGGCCATAGCACATGAGCCACTGCATTATCATAAATTAATAACCTCATGGGAAAGTGAGATGTGGAGGTGTGGGAAAGGAGGTTTAAATTGTCAGCTCTCATAATCTTTGTATTTTCTTTGGAAAGATGCATGGATGCTGTATCTAAAACTTCATTATTATTCCACTCTGATTCCTATATTGAACAATAGAACACAATTCCCTACATCTGCAGCATTGCACCAAAGATTAGATGAATATCAAGGTATAGAAAAGGACAAAATTTGCTTTCTAGCTTGAATATAATAAATCCTTCCATACAAAGAGCACATTATTGATGAAGGGCAGCTTTTTCCATTGGCTCTCAGTACATTTTGTTCTTAAGTACTCTGTACAGTGATCCACAACTTTCTTTGGCCTGAGTGTCCTGTATGAAAGCAGGCCAAGAACAGAAAAGCGACTCAGTTTATTTAATTGGCACAATTTCTGGCAGAATCTCAAAATAAAACTTTGAATCAATTTGAGCATTGCTCATCTGGAAAGGAATGCACAATGTTTTAGTTGATAAATGTGAAATACTGGCTGGCATTTTTCATGGAGCCAGTTCCCCATCCAGCAATGGCAAGTGCATTGATACCTGGCAGGGAACCCATGACCTGCCTTTATGAACCCCTTGTTGTTAAATGTCTCTCATCGAGATCTGCGCTAATCAGGCAGGATGTCACACCTTCAAGGGCAGCTCTCCAATCAGAAAACTTGGCAGCCCTTCAACCACAGCAGCACTCCTGAGTGCAGTGTTCATGCAGCCAGTCCCCTAACGGGAACAAGAGAAGAGATCAGGCTGCGTGATAAATCAGGTGATTTCATCAAAGTAAGTTATGCAGGCTTGCCAAGTCTGCTGACATCCACAACTGGGATGCCTGGCAGCATGGGGGGGGGGGGGGGGGAAAGGGGGCAGGAGGGACAGGGGTTTAGTAGAACAAGCATCACTGGCATGGTTGGCTTCTATTACACACAGAATAGGACAGACCAAACCTTCACCCTATCCCATTCTGGGCTCACATCCAGACTGCTAGGGTTCCTCTGGTAACCTTAGTAAGGTAACGTAGCAAGGAAACCCCCTGCCATTGGCAAAATACCAGTGGGAAGACCCTCAAGTGGCCTCAATGGGGCAGAAGACATTACCCAGGCCATTGATAAACTGCCAGTGTTAGCAGATAGGTGATGCTTCGCAATGCCACCTATTTACCCCCACTGCTTTCCCCCCTCCCCTCACCCACCAGCCTGTTCCCAGGACATAGAAGTGAAATACCAGTCATTATTCTAGCAACTGATCAATTCCTAGTTCCACCTACCAAATCCTTGTCTGATAAATGGTGAGAGAGAGGTAAGAGTGGACATTAGACCGCTGGAAATTGAGGCTGGAGAAGTAGTAAGGAGGAACAAAGAAATGACGGAGGAACTGATAGATACTTTGCATCAATTTTCACAGTGGAAGATGCCAACAGCATACCAGAACTTCAAAAGAATCAGGGGACAGAGGTGAATGTAGTGGCCATCACTAAGGCAAAGGTGCCGGGGAAGCTGAAAGGTCTGAAGGTGGATAAATCACATGGACCAGATGGGCTACATTCCAGGGATCTGAAGGAGATAGCTGAGGAGATTGTGGAGGGTTGTGAACTTTCAAGAATCACTGGAGTCAGGGAGGGTCCCAATGGACTGGTAAACGGATAATGTAATACCTTTGTTTAAGAAGGGAGGGAGGCAGAAGGCAGGAAATTATAGACTGGTTATCCTGACTTGGTCATTGGTAATATTGTGGAGTCCATAACTAAGTATGAGATTGTGGATACTTGGAAGTGTGGGATAAAATAGGGCTTTGTCAATGGAAGTTCATGCATGATAAATCTGTTAGAATTCTTTGAAGAGGAAACAAGCAAGTTAAACAAAGGGGAGCCAGTGGATGTGATCTATTTGGACTTCCAGAAAGCCTTTAACAAGGATGCTGCTAAATAAGGTGGAGTTATGGTGTTAGGGGCACGGAACTGGTATGGATAGAGGACTGGCTGACTGGCAGAAGGCAGAAAGTGGGGATAAAAGGATTCTTTTCTGGATGGCTGCTGGTGACTAGTGGAGTTTGGCAGGGATCCATGTTGGGGCCACGGCTATTCACATTAAACATTAATGATCTGAAGGAAGGAACCAAGAGTATTTTTGCTAAGTTTGCAGATACACAAAGAGAGATGGAGGGATAGGTAGTAATGAGGAGGCAGAAATGCTGCAGAAGGAGTTGGGCTGGCTAGGACAGTGGGCAAAGAAGTGGCAGATGGAATATAATGTGGAAAAGTAATGTGGGAAAGTGTAAGGTATGCACTTTGATAGGAGAATTTTAAGAAAATGGTAACTATATCAGTCCTTCCAGAATAGTGATGTAATTCAGTATATGTCAGAACACAGGGACCCCTGGAGAACTAATGGAGGTTTGTCTGTACTATGCTTGTTTATTACACTGAGAGGTTCAGGATAATCAAGGATTAGTTTAGAAAAAAACAGACAGTAATAGGTTTTGGGCAGTTTGGAGGAGACTTATGGGGTTAGAAGCAAATATAGTTTCTGTCCTAGAAAACAACTATGGAACAGTTCAGGTAAAGCTCAGTTAACTAGTAGAAATGTTTTATTTGTCTACTTCTGCAGGTTATTAAAATGGTAAGAAAGTCTAAGCTCCTAGTTTTTTGAGTATTCATGTCAGAAGACTCCACAGTTACCGGTAAAGAACTGTGAAGGATCAGCTACATCAAACTTAAAGATTGGATATAGAGGGGTAACTTATCTGATTTTAAAACATTGTCAAGTGCATAGTGTTGGAGAATAGATTGAAACTCTGTTTTGCTGGGTATTTTTACTTTACTTGTTCTATTTCTAGATTTTGTTTTCTTTTGCGCAATAAAGTTTTGTTCTATTGTTAAAGAAAATTTGCAGTGAATGATCAATAATTAAAGAAAAATTATTTATGAGGCCAGATTTCATCCTGGTACCTGACTGGTCCAGTGGTATCATCAGCTGGAATCATTACCCCACAGGTGGAGTTAAAATCAGAAATCTGGAAGTTTCTGTAATAGCAATTCCTTACTATTGCAGAAAGCGTGCTGTTGAAGATTTCAAAGATGGCAATCAATCCAAATTTATTAGAAGATGAGAATCCCACTGTAAAAACAGTTACACTTCATGTAAACAGTGCAGTAAGTTCATAATTACTTGCAACACCTCTGTCGACCTGATCATCAAATTTCTCTGTTCCATATGGCAAAAAAAATACTTATCACATTTTATTAGTTTGTAATATTTCACCTTCTTCCTTAACCCCATGTTATTTTTATTATGCTATTTACAACATTATAAGTGAACAATAAAACCTACTTAATATTTTCTCGTTTATAGACTGTAAGAATGCTTCAATGTGATTGGCTGATTAGCTGGCTTAATGACATTGTTGTTACAGGACAATTGAAATCCTCTAAAAGAGTTGGCAGAATTAAGTTCAAATCAGGAAATTAAATCAAACACCACATAGATTGCTTCAAATTTTTCAGTAGTTTTCTTAGTCAGCAGTGAGTGACATCACTCCAACTTACAATGCAATATTTGGATCAACAGTTTTCAAACTACAGGGCCAAATGGTTCACTGTTAAATATGTAAAAGTCCTTAAGATAATGCATCAAAGCCATCTCAAACTAGATAGTTACTAATGCTTATATCACAACATAAAATGGTTCAGAATTGTTGATAAATTGCACGTTGCTTTCGTTACAGACTGATGTAGAAAGTGGAAACATCTGAGGTCTTCATTAAAGCATTCAGCCAAGGGGATTTGATAGCTTGTATCTTGCTCCTCTTCATGAGAATAAAAACAAACATTGAACATTAAAATGCTTTAGCTATGCTTCCAGCCTGTGGTTCTGTCAAAGGCTTGAGTTTTTAAAAACCCAGCTTGCCACCCCTTCAGTACTACATGGCTGCAGGTCAAGACTTTCAGTTTAGATATTGAACTGAGGTCCCAACTACTTTCGCAGGTAGATGTAAAAATTTGCATGGACTATCTGAAGAATAACAGGAAGATTTGCTAGATATCCAGTCCAATTGTCATCAGTCAGCCACCTACTAAAAATGGATGAGTTGAGCAGTTATCTTGTTGCTGTTTGCAGAGACTTGGTGTGTGCAGTTCAATCGTTGTGTTTTCCTACATTATAGAAGTACCTGCACTTCATTGGCTTCAAAGTACTTTGGAGCAGTCTGAGGTCATGGTTGCAAATGCAAATTCTTGTTTTTAAAAACCATTTTCTTTGACCGCTTTTAAAAAGCAATCTTCAAATATAAACAAAAGCATTCAATTAACTTCCTTCCACAGGGAACCAACTTTTACAAGCAAGCAACTTTGAATTGATTGTAAATTGGCATCTGGCTAGAGGATTAAAAACAACACATTTGCTCATTGGAAATCTTTGCATATTATTAACCATAGAGTAAACCCTTTAAAATCAGTACTGGATACAGACTTGTGCTAATTCTGATGCAAGGATTTTAGATAGTCTATTCAAAGCAAGGCAAAGGCAATTAATTTTAAAAAGTTAGCATAGAGGTTGTACAATAATGTTATTCACAGAGAAATTGTTATTTAATGTATATCTCAGTTGATCCTATTTCATTTTGATCTGCAAATTCATGATAAGATTTACCCCACAACTGCATTATAAGAATTTTTTTCACACATCTAAGAAATCCACAACTTAATGGAATTATATAAAGACCCTTAACACAGAGCAACACTAGGAGCAGCAGAACCATTGATTAGCAGTTATATCAGTAATCAAGTGACAGCAAGTTAATCAAAAGTGATAAATTAATCTCAAATCTGAGGTTGTGAGTTAAGTTCCCATTCTATAACTTGAGCACAAAAGTTAACACTAATGATTAGAATACTGTAGAAGTGCTCCACCACTGGAGGTGCTATCTTTTTAATGAAATCTTAAAGCTCCGACCTGTTTGACATCCCCAGGTGGATGTCACATATCCCCCAACAGCACTAGTTCAAGGAAAGGCAGGAAATTTATCCCCAGTGGCCTGGTCAACATTTATCCTTCAATCAATCAAACAAGAAAAATTCTCTGGTTATCATCACTGCTGTTTTTGGGTTTGTTGGGTGGAAATTGGCTGTCACATTTCTACATTATAGCAGTAATTACATTTCCAGAACTACTATATTGGCTGCAAAGTCCTTTGATAAGTCTGGTGGTCATGAAAGATATAATACAAATATAAGCTTTCATCATTATCTCTTTGTTAATTTGGATCCAAATATGCAATTTGACATCATAATTCCCAAACATATCTATGCCAGATCTGTTGTGGTTTGCAGAGGGAGGTTGAATTAAATGTTAATAGGTACAGCATTGATCTAGAAATATCTTTCATTATTGTAGATCTTTTAAGTGCTCGCTAAACACACTACAACCCTGGTTTTGCAACCATTGGTACATTACTTACAGCAGGTAGCAACGACTGCATATTTTGGTTGGAATCTGCTATTGTTGCCAGGTAAACCAAATTTCTGTGCAGCATTTGTTGGTATCTAAGAAATGGAAGAACAAAGGTAAAATTTTGTTTTTAATTCACGGAGGAATGTACTTTATATAAATCTTTGCAATAGTAATAAGAATGATAATGAAAATGGTAATGATAAACTCACATGTCCTTTCATTGCGTGGGCTTGCCCTGACACACAGAAGTGTATCTGAAAAAAATCTCTATTCAGATTGTCTCCTAATGCAGGATTAACTTGAGTTATTAATTTATAGAATAAATAGACATTAAAAGTGGTTTTTAGAACCCCACCCCACAATGTGGTTGTAGTCTCATATAGACTGGTTATGTGAATGTATTATTAAGCAATCATTTTGTTCTACTCCATTTTTTATTTCAGTCAATGGACCCACATTTAAATTAATTATTTAAAAAGTAGAACAGCAAAGCAATTGAAATCAACTAAAGTGAATCACAGTATGACAAATTGACCAAAACAGATTAAAAGGTAAGGTTTGAAAATACCATATACAGCCAAATATTTAACTAACCTTCAACCATGTGCCAAAATAATTATCACTTTCAGTAATGGGATTCAAAATTTAAAAGCATCAACTTAATTTTTCCAAATGCTCTCTCCTCCTCCTTCAACTTACAATAAATTGGTGTCTGGATACAAAATAGAGAGGGTTAGGAGTCTGGTATAAGGACTTAGCACTAAACAGTGATACAAAGACCCTTGTCTTCTACTACCGGATAGATCTGTAGGCATGGTCATAACATCAAAATGATGAGTGCTGCCAGGGATGAGCACATCTTTGTACAAATGAGATTTTTTCAGACAGCACAAGACATACAATATTTTATGTTCTAAGCAAGGTTGAGACTAAAAAGCTAACACATAAAATGATGATTGATATTGGAAAGTCCAAATTATGGACAAGGGTATGTGGTTCTGATATAGTTAATTAAAAACTCTACTCATGCTGTATTTTAAGACTAGTTTCTCCTTTCCCTAAAGATGCTAATATGATGTCCTTAAATTTTTGACATTCAAGTTGCTATAGTAAAGAGAACAAAATGATTATGGCAGTTTCAGGGATCTGAGTTGTATAAATTGATATTATATTAACTTGGTGACTTTCCTTCACATGTAAAGCATGACATTCATCAAATCTCAGGCCAGACAAGAACCCACGTGCAGATGACAGATATACCTGCTCCACAGGATATTCTTTGTACACAGCAGCTTGTCCCAAGAGAAAATATGCCCACAGCTGTGCCAAAATGAGCACAGTGACAGCAGCAGATGGCAGAACAACAGGGCAAATCCTATTTCGTGACTATAGAGGCTAGTATCTACATACATGGTTGCCCAATTGCAAACTCCACTGTTATGGGAAGAAAGTCATTGCATGACCTGATGCCTCAAATTCTGTGCAGATAATAAATATAAATGGAGTAACAAGGTAGAATTAAAAAGACCAAACACAAGCCAAAGACTTGACACCATAGTCATGAACCAGGCTTTAAAAATAAACAATTAAAGCCAATTGACAGATATATATTTTACCTAAGAGTCTAAGGTGGGGAAACTACTCCCAAAGTTCAACGTACCTGAAAAGTTGTGAATGGATTCTCAAACTATTCATTGTAGCAAGGCAAGTCACATATTCAATTGTCAATGCTACAATCCCATCCTGAATACTTATTGAACTTTTTTGCTTAAATTTTGCTTTTCTTTTATCACATTAAGTAATTAAAAAGTAACTTGTATAACTAAAGCGTAACAACAAATTAACATACGACCATCCAACATTGTTGCAGGAGAGGGCTACTAAAGCCTGCCCTGCCATTCAATATGATCTGTTTGCTCCATAGTCCTACTTACCTCATCTCTGTCTTGTATGAATGACCTCTTATTTTTAAACAGTGACTCTTAGTTCTAGATTCTCCCGCAACAGGAACCATGATTTCCATGGTCATTCTGTAAAGGCCTATCAGAGTTTTATAGGTTTCAATCAAGTCAACTCCTAACCTTCAAAACATTTTTAAAAGTTTTTCACAGGACGTGGGCTTCACTGTCGAGGCAATCATTTATTGCCCATCCCAAATTGCTCAGAGGGAGCTTAAGAGTCAATTTATGGGTGGCACAGCAGCTCAGTGGTTAGCATTGGTGCCTCACAGTGCAAGGGACCTGGGTTCGATTCCACCCTCAGGTGATTGCCTGTATGAAGTTTGCACATTTTCCCTGCATCTGTGTGGGTTTTCTCTGGGTGCTCCTATTTCCTCCCGCAATCCAAAGAGGTGCAAGGATTGGATGGGATGCTCTTTGGAGGGTCAGTGTGGTTTCAATCAGCTGAATGGCCTGCTTCCAATTGTATGGATTCTATGATTATATCCTGAAGAAGGGATACTGGATTTGAAACGTTATCTCTGCTTTCTGTACCAGACCTGCTGACTTCCTCCAGTAGTTTTTGTTCATGTTTGACTTTTCCAGAATCTGCAGTTCTTCATTTTAGTTAAGAATCAACCTCTTTCCTGTGGAACTGGAGTTACATGTAGACCAACAAATTTCTTTCCCTAAAGAGATTTATCAATCAGATGGGTTTTTTGGACAAGCAACAACGATTCTCATTCGGCTAGCTTTTTATTTCAGATTTTTTACTGAATTCAGATTTCACTAGCCACCATGTTTGGACTTTTACTCACCCTATTTTAATCTGGGAGTTAAGGATTACTAGTGCAGTTACCTTACCACTGTATCCAGTAAATACAAGCCTAGCCTGTTCAACCTTACAGGACAACCTGTTCATTCTAGATACGACACAAGTAATCCTTCTCTGAACTGCTTGCAATGCATTTACATCCTTCAATGAATAAGGTAGCTCATATTAGACACAGTATTCCAGGTATGATCTCACCAGTGCCCTGTATAACTGAAGTATAATCACACTACTTTTATATTCAATTCCCCATCCAATAAAAGATAACATTCTACTAGCTTGTCAAACTACTTGCTGCACCTGGAAACTAATCTTTGGTGATTTGTGCATTAAGTCACCTATATCTTTCTCCATCTCAGAGCTCTGCAATCTCTCACCATTTATATAATTGTTTTTTTTATTCCTACTGCCAACACTGTTTCACATTTTCCTGCATTATACTATATTTGCCATATCTTTACCTACCCACCTAACCTATCCATAAGCCTTTAGAGCCTCTTCAAACTTAATTTACTTCTTATTTTTGCATCATTAGCAAATTTAGAACTATACCTTCCATTCCTTCATTCAAGTCATTTATGTAAATTGGAAAGGGATAAGGCTCCAGTAATGATGTGGCACACCACATACTCAATCTTGCCATCCAGAAAATTGCCCACTTATGACTATTCTCTGCTTCCCATTAGCCCACCAATCTTTTACCAAGGCCATACTTTTACCCCCTGCACCATGATCTTTCATTTTCCATAATAATCTTTGTGGTAGCACCTTTTTTCAAAAGCATTCTGTAAATCTAAGTGCATCCCCTTTTTCCATAATACATGTTACTTCAAAGAATCGCAACAAATTGGTTCAACATGCTTTCCTTTTCACAAGAAAATGCTGACTCTGTCTGATTACCTTGTACTCATTTAAATGCCCTGCTATAACATCTTTAATAATAGCTTATAGCATCTTCTCTTTGACAGACATTAAGCTAACTGGCATACAGTTTCCTGCTTTTTGTCCTTCATCCTAATTACAGCATTAAAAGTGTGATATCATGGAGAATGAAGATAGGTTAGACAGTGAAAATAGCCAGGATGCATGGACATTTTTCAGACTTAGTTCTGCCATAAGCAGTCATTGAATCTTAATATCACACATTAAGCTTCCTCATTTATATCTGTAGTTATTTTCATGCAGTTTGACCATCTTTATCTCGTCACTCGATCAGCTCGAAACTTAGAATAAAATGTTTTACAGGTATTCTTATGTGTTACATCAAGAAACTAACAAGACTAGGAAATATGCACTATGGCGGATCAATCCCCCTTCCGATTTCAGTCACTTTTTGAATGTGAAGCATTTTGTTTTACAAGCTAGTTATGCAGGAACTTTGGAACACTTCATCTATACCAAATGTCTATTTCCATTGAGGTTCAGCTTGAAACAGAATTCTCTGGAAATGTATAAATGTTATCACAATTATTGCCAGTATTAGGCAGAGGAGTAAACTCCCAATTCGCTCCCTCCAACCTCCAGTATTGCAGAGCAAAATAATAGACGTACATTGTTTTGCTTGATACGTAATATAAACGTAGCTGCAGTTCTAAAATTAAGTGATCCACTCTTCACCTCCTCCACTAATCTCCAGCAACATTATTAATAATTAAGACCAAAAGACATAGGAGTGGAAGTAAGGCCATTCGGCCCATCGAGTCTACTCCACCATTTAATCATGGCTGATAGGCATTTCAACTCCACTTACCCGTATTCTCCCTGTAGCCTTTAATTCCTGTTGAGATCAAGAAATTATCAGTCTCTGCCTTGAAGACATTTAACATCCCTGCCTCCACTGCGCTTCGTGGTGATAAACTCCATAGCCCACCACTCTCTGGCTGAAGAAAGCTCAGCATTTTTACAGGAAAGCTTTAAAATAGCTTGAATGCCACCATGAACACATGAGATTTGAACATACAGAGTATTTCCAGCCAATGACAGATTCCTGAATCTGCTGGTCCCAGTAGAGTTCCTGCTTGCTCACCAATGTTTTCTTCTTTAGAGCATTCCAGGATGATTTTGGGATAGTTTAGGGGGACAAGCTGAGAAAAGTCCACAGGTCAGCGCAACATCGAGTGCCGAAGGGCCTGTTCTGCGCTGTATTGTTCTATGTTCTAAACATGGCACATGCTTTACTGGAAATGTTATCCAGCTTGAGAGTTTCCATAGCAGTCAAAACAAAAATACTTTAAAAATGTTGCCTACACGCAAGTGGTGATCCCCAAGCTCAGCTGGACTGGCGAGAGTGTCTACTTCCATTGGAATACCCTGTAGCTTGTATGCTCCACTTGCCACATTTTCTAATGATCAAGCCAGTTGTAGTGTCTGTTTGAAGTCCAGCTGGTAGATGTTTCTACATGGTTATGTCATTAATCCCACATAATAAATGGTTTCTCACCACCTCATCCTGGGTTAACCCAAAGTCATATGCCTCTGCCGGTCGACTTAACCTCGTCAAAAATCCCAATGTGGATTCTCCCAGTTCTCTAACAGCCAGTTAAAACCAAAAGCATCTCAGGATTAGAGAAGGTTTGGATTCACAATAGTCCTTAACCAACTCCATCAACTCTTGGAAGGTTTTAATGTCTGGTGCCTCTGGAAACGTTTAGCCCCTTATAAATGAAAATGCTGCAGGTCCGCAAGCAGTCAGAAGGATTACTCGATGCTTTTCATTTACTAATGCCATTTGCCCGGAAATAATATTGCATTCTTTCAGCATACTGGGCCCAGTCTTTGATAGCAAGGTCAAATGAGACAAGCTTCCCAAGCAAAGGAATGATGATAGAAATTCTTACTAGAATTCCAAGATGACTGTTGTGAGCATATGTTCTTCAGGCATATACAGCTTTCTCCCATTGCCACTGAAATAATTGCACAGAGGCCAATATCCCATCACCAAGTTACCCTTTATTTACTTGTATACAGTACACTGGCTGTGGCCAGCCAGCTCAGAGTCATTCCCTGAACTGAGGAGATTGTAAATCCCTTTTTTTTTATCTTTTCACAAATGGAGAGACCTGAACACTGATCCAGCTCTCTCAGAGTGAACAGAACCTCTGACTCTGTTTTTTTTTCTGATCCAGCTCCCTCAGAGCTACTCTCATAGTGAAATCCCGTTTTACATTTTTATTTTCTTTAGTCCCTTCCCTGACACAAAATGGAGAGTCCTTCACCACTGATTCAGCTCCCTCAGAGGCAGCTCTCAGAGTGAACAGGATGCTCAATACTCCTGTTTTTTTGACACTCCTATTCTTATTTTCCCCATGGTTGTGCTTATTTTTCCCCAGCACTCATGTCATGTGTGTGCAGGTGTAAGACACAGTGAAGAACAACAAAGTGCATAAATCTTTATTTATATTCCAGCACCAGGAAGAAAGGAAACACCAGGGTGGCCAGTGACAAGCAGGGCCCTTCTCCACAAAGAGCAATACTGCGTGATCAAAAAAGTGAAGGGGAGGGCAGGAATTAAATCAAAATAGAGTTGGAGGGGTAAATAAAGCACTCCACTCCCTGCTGTGCCCACCTCTCCCTGAACAGCTCAAGGGTATTGGTGGACATTGCGTGCTCCTTCTCCAGGGACACCCAGGCTCGAACGTAACCGCGGAAGAGGGGCAGGCAATCGGCCCTAACACCCCCTCCACGGCGCGCAAATGCCCTGTTTATTTTTTTCTCTCTCAGAGTGAACCAAACCCCTGACAGTCTTGTTCTTTTTTTTCTTTTTTCATTTTTTTTTAACCCCCCCCCACACTACCACCTAACTGCGGTAGTGCTTATTTTTTCCCCAGCACCCATGGTGTGTGTGTGTGCAATTGTGAGACACAGTGAGAGACACAAGGTGCACGAATCTCTATTCAATTCCCACCACCAGGAAGATAGGAAAACACCCGAGTGGCAAGTGACAAGCAGTGCCCTTCACAAAAGGGCAGTGCTGTGTGATAAACAGGGAAGGGGAGGGCAGGGATTAAATCAGTTGGAGGGAGAAATAATGCACTCCACTCCCTGCGGCGCCCACCTCTCCCTGCACAACTCCAGGGTGTTGGTGGACACCGCGTGCTCCTTCTCCAAGGACACCCGGGCTCTAACATAACCGCGGAAGAGGGGCAGGCAATCGGCCCTAACGACCCCCTCCACGGCTCGCAAATGTCCTGTTTATATTGGCCAGCCAGGGACCTGGGTTCAATTCCACTCTCAGATGACTGGGGGAGTTTGCACGTTCTCCCCGAGTCTGCATGGGTTTCCTCCAGATGCTCCGGTTTCCACCCATTGTCCAAAAATGTGCAGGTTAGGTGGGTTGGCCATGTTAAATTGCCCATAGCATCCATGGGCAGGCTAGGGGGATTTGCCATGGGAAATGCAGGGTTACAGGGATAGGGCAGTGGGTGGCTCTTTGGAGGGTCAGTGTAGACTTGACAGGCTGAATGGCCTACTTAAACACTATAGAAATTTGATGCTCTGGACCCCAATGAGCTTTGGTCCCCTTTCACATATTTGCTTGAAACACATTCACTGTGTTTTCTGTGTAACTGCAGATACATGCTGCACATGTGACGTAGCATCGTGCCACATAGTGACACATGCAGCCGCTTGACTATTCTGTGCTTCCCACCATTTCAAGATGCCTGTATTAGCCTCTGGGCTAAAAAGCACTGCACACCACAGAGGTTGGTAGCCTGTAACTGAGCACTGTGTGCTGAGAAAGCAATGTGAGCCACACAGACGCTGTCAGCCTATAAGTCAATGTTGAAGTCAGTGAGTGTGTGCTAAAGGAGCAATGTGAAGTCCGCAGCCTCCAAGTCAGTGCAGCATGAGTGAATACAAAGAAGCAGGCTAAGGCCATAACATATATCCTGTGCAGATACATGAGATGCATTACATTACTGCATGCATAGTGACCTGGCAGAATCGTGCAACTCATGGGGTTCCTAATCTCAAAAATAAAGTGTTGAATGGAGTGTGAGTTCATCTGAAAGCAAAAATGATGATGTGGTGAAGCTGGTAGCTTTTCAATCCCAACTTCCGTGTGTTACAACACGGGGCAAACCCTCCTGCTTAATTTAAAACCAGCAACACAAAAGATTTATCCCTTGCAGTCTTCTGTAAAAATTCAAGTGGCCAAGTAAAAATTAACAACTTTAGTTCTTAAAGTATAACAGAAAATAATTAACTGAGAACTATTTACAATTTCTTACACTAACTTATCTGTTACCTTCCCTTCTATAATACTAGTCCGATAAGACTCCCAATTAAGATTTACAAAACAAGACTTCTTATCTCAAAACCAGGCAGCTTTTGGTTCTTTAATTTGGATCTTCCTGTGTCTTCGTTTCTTCTTAGGAATTTCTGCGTCTTTTAAGAGAGCTAGATTTCAAGCAGTCTGTTACCTACTGGGGCTTGGCAGTTGTCCTCTCAACTGTTCAATTTTCCCCAGTCTTATACCCTCAAAGCATCGGATTGTATCATTGGATTTTAAGATTGTCAATATACTAAATTCAAACTGGATTGGAGTTTGGTATTTTTCGAGGTATAATTTAACCTGATTGCCCGAATTCGAATTTGTTTTTGTCTGGAGGCAACCCGCTAGTCGAGTTGTTCAACTAAGTGTTATACTGTCACCTTATGGAGAACACTTGGTGTTGTGTCTGCTGCTTTTAACTCTCTCAAAGTACACCCACATCTTCATAACACCTCCCCCCTTAAGAAAAAAAACCATTGTAATGAAAAGATGTCTTCATCTTTTTTCTCTACTTTTTAAACACATTACCCTAACATTCAGATAACTTTAATATAGGTTCACCTTAACTCCTTCTCATTATCTTATCTCGAAAACATTCTAAGAATGTAAGCGGATTTTGGTCAGTGTACATAACCGTCTCCCACACTTTGTTCATGGCATAAACATTAAAATGCTGTAAGGCCAGTACCAAACTCAATAGTTAATATTTGATTGTGGACTATTTCCTCTGGTTGATGTTGATCTTCTTCGAAAAGTACCCAACTGACAGTTCAATCCCATCCTCACCTTCCTGGAGGAGTACAGCTCCAACTCCAATGTCACTAGCATCAATGATGACTTTAAAAGGTTTTGAAAAGTTTGGTGTAGCTAAAACTAGTTTGGTGGTTAATATCGATTTCAAATGGTCGAGTGCCTCCTGGTATGGTTTCGTCCACCGAAACTTTGTGTTCTTCTTCAGCAAATCAGTTAAAGGTGCCACTACACTGCTGATGTTTGGAACAAACTTCCGATAGAAACCGCTGAGTCCCAAGAATTGAAGCACTTCTTTCTTCGAGGTTGGTCAGGGAAATTCCTCGACAGCCTTCTTCTTTGCGTTCCGTGGGGTCAACCTTCCATGACCGATGTTATGTCCCAAGAACGTCACCTCTGCTTTCACGAATTCCACTTTATTTAAGTTTAGCACCAGTTTTGCTTCTCGTAGTCATTCAATGAGCTCTGCCAACTGTACCATGTGATCTTTCCAGGACTTACTAAAGATCACTACATCATCCAAATAGATTGCACCGTTTGTTAACCCAGCCACAACTCTGTTCATGAGTCTTTGGAATGTGGTGTGCACGTTCTTCTTTCCAAAGGGCATCACTTTAAATTAATATAGCCCATTTGGGGTACAAACGCAGAAATTACTTTTGCCAACTCTGATAAAGGTACCTGCCAGTAACAACACATTAAGTCCAACTTGGTGATGTAACTAGCTTGACGGACTTTCTCAATACAGTCCTCAAATCAAGGATTTGGATATGAGTCCGATTTTGTAAAGGCGTGGCCTTCCGATAATCCACGCAAAATTGTTGAGTCCCGTTTGGTTTGGGAACTAAGACGATCGGTGAACTCCACTCTCTCTGGCTTGGTTCGATGATGTCCTCGTCGAGCATGGCCTTCACCTCCATCAGGACCTGTCTGGTTTTGAAAGGATTAAGCTGATAGGGGTGTTGTTTTATTGGAGCACTATTCTCTACGTCTCCTTCACGTACAATAACATTAGTTTTCCCCATCTGATTCTTACATATGTCCTTGTACTGCAGTAACAAATCTTTCAACTGCGTTCTATGCTCCTGAGACGGATAGCTTACTAACCTATCCCACTCCTCAAGGACTTCTTCATTTTTTAATCTATGTTGAGGCACCTCAAAATCCACATTATCTGGATTTGATACCTCACTCTGTGGGACAGTAACTAACACCTGTTTCTCCAGTTCTTTCTCTGTATGGTTTCAACATGCTCACATGACTTACTCAATACCTTTTTTTTCTGTCTGGCATCTTTACTAAACAGTTCGCCTGATTCAAATTTTTCTCAATTTGATAGGGACCACTACTGGCTTTGAAGGGATCTCCTATCACTGGTAACAGTACTAACACATCATCCCCTCGGGAAAACATCCAAGTCTCAGAGCTTTTCGCTGCCACCTGTTTCATTCTATACTGTGTCCTCTTTAGGTGCTCTTTAGCTAACTCACCTACTCAGTTTAATCTCGCCGTCACCTTCGATACATAATCTAAGTGAGTGATCTCTGACTTTTTTCGTGTCAATTTTTCTTCAATTAATTTCAAAGGGCCTCTCACTTCATGAATGAATACTAACTCAAAGGGAGTAAACTGAGTAGATTCATTTGGGGCATCTCAAATGGCAAACAATACGAATGAGATGCTTTTATCTGGCAGTATGCTCTCAACATGGTCTTCAGGGTCTGATCTCACCTTTCTAAAGCTTCCTGGGATTCAGGATGATATGCATTGGATTTAAAGTGCTGTATACCTAAGCTATCCATAACCTCCTTAAACAGCCTAGCAGTAAAATTTGACCCTTGGTCAGATTGAATTTCTCTGGGTGAAGAAAGCTACTAACTCTCTACTAACCTTTTTGCCTTGATACTCCACAATGGAATTGCCTCTGGAAATCTGGTAGACAAATCCATTATGGATATCAAGTATGGTTCCCACTTTTAGTTCTTGGGAGGGAACCTGCACAATCAATTATAACCTGCGTGAAAGGTTCTTTAAATGTGGGAATTGGTAACAAAGGTGCTGGTTTTATTACCATCTGTGGCTTACCTACCATTTGGCATGTATGACAAAAGTTAACCACACCCTGTGCATTCCAGGCCAATAAAAATGTTTTTGTACCTTAGCCCGAGTCTTTCATACCCCACAAGGTGACCTCCTGCATGGGCTACCCGTAACACCTCCTGTCTGTGTGCTACCGGCAATACAATCTGGTGCACTTCGACCCATTTCTCCTCTGCACTAACCTGCCATGGTCTCCATTCCATCTTAAGATTCTATCTTTCAGATAATAACCCTCCAGAATATTCTCAGTCTTCTTTTCAGATTACGCATCCGCCTATATATCTTTTATTATCTTGACTTGCTGTTGCAAGTCCCTTAGCCTTTCAGGATTAAACTCTTCTGTCTGACCCTTTGTCTGTTCAGGTTTCTCCTGCACCATTATGACAAACAGGGTATCTGCTAACTGAACCTCAACTCCTTCATCTCTTTCTTTACTTTTCACTTCATGCTGTGACTTATGATAGTGAGATCTGATTACCACACGTCTGGGAAAATACCAGGATATTTCTATTTTAGCTCTTCAGTTCTTGGTCTTCCTTGGGCTTCTCCACAACAAGGTGTCACTCCCACCATGAACCTTGTTAAATCTTTCCCAAGAACAAACTGAATTCCTAGAACTGATACTCTGTCAATCACTCCCACTGTAACTTCCCCAGTCTTAAGTTGGCACTCCAATCTGATCTTACATAGGGGAATGCTAAATTTCTGTCCATCTATCCCACAAGTTACCACACTCTCGGGTAACAGGTCAGAAGGAGTGCATATTCACTCATTCCTTACTATCAGCAACTGGTTAATCCTGTATCTCTCAAAATTATAACTTCTCGTCCTTATCCCCGTGTTCTTTCTGAGTAAACATTACCCACAGAGGCAAATTCTTCGTAGAGATCAGGTACTAACCCCATACCCAGCCCCTGCCTGGGCTGTGCACTCTCCTGCAGCTCCTCAGCTCTTCTTGGGGGTTTCCTTTACTATGTTCACTAACGCCACTGGTTTAGCTTCTTTTACCACATCTTTTCCTACAGCGCCTTTCTTTAACGACCTGCTCTGTGTCTTTACGTGTCCCACTTTACCACAGTGGAAATACCTGAGACCTTTCACCTCCTTTCTACCCTCTTGGGTTTCTTTTTTATCCTGTGGTAAATTCTTACCAGTGCTGTCTACTCTTGGTTTCGTTGTGTCGGATCTCCCCTTCTCCCAAATTCTCTCCCTCACAGGAAGAAATTCTGGCCGGAAGCTTGTCTTATGCACCAACATGTATTAATCTGCTAATTCTGCTGCCCTTCTCACTTCCTGAACTTTCTGTTCCTCCACGTGAATTCTTACCATCTGTGGAAGTGAGTTTTTAAACTCCTCCAGCAGAACATACTCTATTAGAGCCTCAAATCTCCTACATTTTTTCAAAGCATGCACCTATCGATCAAAATGACTATGTTTACCTCTTTCGAACTCAATGTAAGTCTGACTCGGTTCCATCTTTATGTTTCTGAACTGCTGTCTATATGCTTCTGGTACCAATTCATAAGCACTTAAAATAACCTGTTTAACGTCTTCATAATCTCTTGACCCCCTCATCTGACAGTGTGGCAAATACCTCACTAGCTCTGCCTACCAGTTTAGTCTGAACTAGCATTACCCATAAATCCTCAGACCACTCTATCTGCCTAGCCAATTTTTCAAATGAAATAAAGAAGGCTTCAACATCCTTCTCTTCAAAATGTGGCAGAATTTTGACATATTAAAATATATCACAACTTTCTCTTTTAATTTCAATCCTGTTAACTTGACTTTGCTGACTAAGTTGCAACTTCTCAAGTTCAAATTCTCTCTCTTTTTGTCTCTCCCTTTCTTTGCTCTCTCTATGCTCAGCTAAGAACCTTCTCTCTCTCTCTCTCTCTCTTTCTTTCTCTTCCTCTCACTTTAAATTTAATCAACTACAAGTCACTGAAATTAAACAAATTGTCTCACTTACATTTTATTTAAAGATCTAGGACACTAACATGCAAGTATTTAAATCTGCTGGGATTTTTTCATACCCCTAAATCTATTCAAACCTGTCTAAACCAGTTCAAATCACAGACCTGAGCCCCCAAACTATTACAACACGGGGCAAACCCTCCTACTTAATTTAAAACCAGCAACACACAAAAGATTTATCCCATGCAGTCATCTGTAAAAATTCGAGTAGCCAAGAACTATTGAAAGTAAAAATTAACAACTTTATTTCTTAAAGTATAATACAGAATAATTAACTCAAAACTATCTGTTACCTTCCCTTCTATGATAAAACTCCCAATTAAGATTTACAAAACAAGACTTCTTATCTCAAAACCAGGCAGCTTTTGGTTCTTCAATTTGGATCTTCCTCTTCTTCTTCTGAGGAATTTCCGCGTCACAAGTTACTGATCGAAAAGGTACATTTAAGAGAGCTAGATTTCAAGCAGTCTGTTACCTGCTGGGGCTTGGCAGTTGTCCTCTCAACTGTTCAATTTTCCCCAGTCTTACACCCTCAGAGCATCGGATTGTGTCATTGGCTTTTAAGATTGTCAATATACTAAATTCAAACTGGATTGGAGTTTGGTATTTTTCAGGGTATAATTTAAATTGATTGTCCAAATTCAAAATTGTTTTTGCCTCCAGGCAATGAGCTAATAGAGTTGTTCGACCAAGTGATATACTGTTACCTTATTGGGAACACTTGCTGTGTCCGGTAGTTCTGCTTTTTTTAACTCTCTTAAAGTGCACTCACATCTTCATAACGTGTGGATGTGGAGTACAGGTGGATGTGACCATGGAATATGCAGGATCATTAATGTAAGAATCAGTAGGATAATGGCTGGACAATATTCAGCATTGCTGCAACTGCCACGTTCCCATTCCGATCTATACATCAGGACTTTGCACCATCTAGTTTCTCAGGGAACGTGAGGAGAAAGGAAGTGACAGATAAATAAGGCAAATTGACTGAGTCAATTGGGATGATATTCATTGGAATTCAGAAGAATGAGGGGGGATCTTATAGAAACATATAAAATTATGAAGGGAGTCGATAAAATAGAAATAGAGAGGATGTTTCCACTGGTTGGTGAGACGAGGACAAGAGGGCATGGCCTCAAGATTAGAGGGAGCAGGTTTAGAGCTGAAATGGGAAGGAACTTCCTCACCCAGAGGGCAGTTAATCTGTGGAATTCCTTGCCCAGGGAAGTAGTTGACACTACTTCAGTAATTGCTTTTAAAGCAAGGGTAGATACTTTTTTGAAAAATAAAGGAATGAAGGGATATGGTGAAAACGCGGATAAGTGGAGCTGAGTCCACAAAATGATTAGTTATGATTATTGAATGGCGGAGCAGGCTCAAAGGGCCGGACGGCCTACTCCTGCTCCTAGTTCTTTTGTTCTTATGCGGCTTTAAAGAAAACTAAATGCATGGAAATAAGGCAGTCACCACTCCTTGGTATGTTTCTGAAATCACCATTTAAGGCTTAAAGGAAAAATAATCACAAAGACGCTTTCTGATATCATGATTCTGACTTTTGCACTCTCTCCACATTTTCCCACCAAAGCAGAGAAAACAAGTCTGCCCTCAAAACATGCATTTCAACCCCTTAACAGCAAGGGAGAAGGAGTAAGCTGGAGAGGAATAAAGAACGGAAAGAAGATAACTCAAGCATAACTATATTTAAGTTGTGAAATATAAAAAAGGGCAAGTAAATAAAGATGATCTTACTGAGGTGTTTAGGATAATTAAACATTTGATGGTTTCTTTCTCTCCTGTTTCCTGCAGTGGGAAAAAGCACAACAAGTGAGCTGAAAGTGATAATGAGCAAGGTCATTCATGGGTGATGTCAGAAAGCACTGCTTTCTGGAAATCTGCAAGTTCTTCCCTCTCAAGCTGGTGAGCTGGGGGTCGATTGAAAATCTAAACACTAAGTTCAACAGGTTTTTGTTGGGAAAGGGTTACAGAAACAAAGTGAGTAGATTGATCTTAGATACAGATCGGCTATGATCCAATTAAATGCCAGAACCGGTTTGAGGGGCTGAATGGCCTATTGTCACTGTAAATACTTTGGAGGTAAGTTGAACTTCAAATGCTAAGCAATGACACCTGCCATATATATTACTGAAACACCAAATTATGTCTACTGAATTGTAAATGCCTAAAAATACCACGTATTACATTCAGTGACTAAAATATCTCGTATTTAGTCATTCTAGGGATATTGTCACCATCACATCCTAGATCATTAAACTGACAATTCTGTTTGCTGCACGTCACAAAGTGCTATAGATATCAGTCCAAAGGTTCCTATAAGAACAAGAAAAACTAGCGGAATGAAAAATAATTAACTTGATGCAATCATTACTAATAAAGTAAATTTAAATGCATTAAGTCGGTTGTTTAATCTAAACCCAATGTTTATGTGATATCTTCTAATTCATTGAAGCATTTCATTATCGAGCATAGAGATATAAAAGTCAACATACAAACAGTTAACAATATTCAAACGCATAGGGCATAACCTTCATGCACTTCCACCCTTCCCTACCCCTTCCCGCCACATGCCTTTTGAACAGCAAGTGGGTGAACTAATTGCATGGGAAGCAAAATTTCAATTTCCCATCAGCAGGTTAACATTTCGCTATTAAGTTCTCTGAACCTTTCAGGTGGCTTGCCTTTTAGAGATGACTCAAGTCATATGCAGTCGTGCTTGTTGTGGTTAATTGGTTACTGTGTTCAGGGTGAAGCCTGATAGGGTCTACTAGCCTGCCCAAGCAAGGCGGTCACACTGGCTAATAACAGCAAACCTGATCAGGACAGGCAAATGGGCTTCAGCTGAAAAGAGGTCTACAATGTCAACAGAGTTGAACAGAAAGGGGTTACAGAAACAAGGGCTGGTTGCTAAGGAATAGAAATTAAAGGGCACAGGAATGGTCGTGGGAAATACAATCAGAGAGGACAGTCATGGTGTAAGAGCTACCGTGGATGGGGGAGGGGAGGTGGGGGGGGGAGGTGTCAAGGAAAGGTGGAGTTTAGGATGTATAGCATAGAGATTAGATATGGTGGGGAGGGATAACAAGCAGGTGAACTGAATAAGGGGCAGTGAAAGGATAAGAGTGGGCAGGGGGAAAGGCAGGAATATAGACGGAGATAGTGAAAGAGCTGATAATCATAGGGAAAAAGGGTGGGGGGGGGCAGACAAAAGGAAAAGACCGTGTGCAGTCATAGGATAAAAGATGTCTTATAGAGGTGGAGAGTCAAGAGTGAACAAATCAAAAGGAAGAGTTTATCAACACCATCCTTCTCTAAATTAGTTTTCAAAACAAGGTATCTCAGACAACGTAGTGTTAATGGATGCCAAAATCTGTTCACGAGTACAAACAGACCCTAACAGAAGCAAAACAGACACTGAAAACTACTACTGAGCAAGCACTCTGTTGAAGGCTTTTACTGAAGGGAAGCACTAAATGGAGCATCAGGTGAATAAGAACTAACAGCTCCAAACACCAATGCCCCAATCATGCCCAGTCACTCATCAACCTTTGTCAAGAAGAGCAGCTAAGCATCACCAACACTGATGATGGAGGTGGAGGTGTTTATTCCACATGCAGATGAGCAGAAGCATTCACAGGGCCATATATTTAAATGTTCAGGGAATGGGGATGAAATTGTTATTCCCAGGTTGTAAGGCTGGGAATAATGAAAACCATCAATAGTCATATAATGCTAATTTCTACATGCACGGACAGTAATGTAAAGATCATGGCGACAAATAGCTTGCAGATGGCAGTACCAGAATGGAGAACATCGGTCATGGTCATGGAGGATATACTTCACCATGACTAAAGAGGAGGCCTTCACCTTAAACATGAGCAATCTTTTAAGGGCCCGGAGAGTATCTTGACTATGTCAAGATCTCAATTGGAAAACTTGGGGAAATCTCATTCCTGATATTTCTACACAGATCAATATTTCCATGTCAGATGTTTAACTTAGCTCAACAACTGTGTTAGTTTTATTAATGGAAGGTAGAAGGAGGAGGAGGAGATGGAGAAGAAGAGATGAATAATACCAAATTGAAGTAGAGACATAAGTCTCAGGGGACCACATCTATGGATGTGCAAGCTGCGTATGAAGAAGGGAATGAGAGTCTTTAGTTTCATGAGCAGAATGGTGAGTGATGGTATACTGAAGATATTACAGCCATCTGTAGATGTGTGGAAAACATTTCCAGAGATGCATGACAAAGAAACCTGTCACATACAACTACCACCTCCTGCTGGCAGAACTGCAGCTGCTCAGTGTGGGAGGCAGCACTATGCTTGTGCTTCTAAAGATGAAACCTCCTGGCCATTGGCTCCTTCCAAACCTCAACTGGAGACATGAGTGGTATCGTCCAATTGGTAGTCTATAGTGTGTGGGTTCACTGATGACTAAAACAATTTGCCCAATTCACTATAGACGCTGAGAGCCAAGTTGCTCAAGCTGCCAGATTTGCAGACCTCGTTGGTTGCCTTTAGTGTACAACACCATCCACTGAATTGACTGTGGTGCTCCAAACTCCATTGCATCATCCAGTCAGACTCTTATCCAGGAAGATATTTCAATGTTTGTGACCACAGGCAACAATTCCTGCAGACATGCACCCACTATCCAGAAAGTTCTCACAACACTTACATTCTGCACAACTCCCAAGTTGCCACCTCATACCATCTCTGGTCCTGGCTTGGGGGTGACAATCCCCAGACACATGATCTAAGTACAAATACCTCCTGATGCTGAACAGTGCCACAATGGTGCCCATCTGGGACCATCAGTGAAGAGACAATGGGTCTCCTGAAAATGTATCTCTGTTGCTTGGACTGCTCAGAAAGAAGACTCCAGTATTCATCAGGCAGTGTCTCCAAATTAGTGACTGCCGTGTACTGCACAACCTCATTCAACCCTGGGGTGAGAATTTAAAACAGGGGGAGAAGGGACACCCACCAGTCTCCTCAGATAAGGAAGAGTCTGAGGGAGCCAACAGCGACGATGAGGATGCTAAAGAAGCCAGGCAGTGGTGAGAAGAGGCAGACAGGCTGCAAGAACGGTTGGAACGTCAAATATCTTCAAGACAGAGATTGATAAATTCTTAATCTCGCAAGGAATTAGGGGATACAGGGAGAGTGCAGGTAAGTGGCATTGAAATGCCCATCAACCATGATTGAATGGCGGAGTGGACTCAATGGGCCGAATGGTCTTACTTCCACTCTTATTTTTTGTGGTCTTATGGTCTTAAGAACCTGACAGCAGCCAGATTTGAAGGTGCGTGACTTTACGTTAACACAGCGGGACACTCAGAACTGTGGTGTGGTGCTGGAAAAGCACAGCAGGTCAGACAGCATCCAAGGAGCAGGAGAATCAATGTTTTGGACATAAGCCCTTCATCAGGAATGGCATCTGATCTCCAGCATCTGCAGTTCTCACTTCCTCCTACTGAAACTATGAGCCAATTGCAGTGCAAAGGTGTTTTGGCCCTCAAGGGAATGTCTGGTTAAGAACTTGAAAACATGTAGCTACTTTGTTTGGCATAAATTGTAATTAATTTATTCCCTTTGTACCAATAACCTCCTGCTCAGTTCTCTGTCGAGAGCATCAGTGTCAGGTTATGCAGCAATAAATGGGGCTGTACTTGTATGACTTACACCTGCATTACAAGAGGCATTCATCTTTCACAGAGATGCAAAAGAGCTAATTTTGCTAATTGAGCCCCAAACCCATCTAGCTTAAGTTTCTGCTTTCAGAAGACAGCAGCGAATGATATTCTCAATGCTCTGTGCACTGCTGCACATGAAGAACTAGAATGAGCATTATCCCTCATGGTAGTCTACAAGGAAATAATCAGAAGCATTAACACATTGAAAGAGATCACAGGTCTGTCATACAAAATGCTGTATTTGTGTCGTATAATTTTGTACACAAGGTTGAAACCTGTGCATTCAAATAACTTAAATATTATTAAAGCTCTCTTTTCCAACCAGAGTATCTTGGCAGTCACAGTTGAGTTTTAGTTGCAATCCACTTTGCCACTTGTTTAGATGGCTTTGACAGATGCACTATGGTGGTTTAGGGTCTCGAGCGGCTTGGCCTGCTGGGCAGCTCCTGCACAAGTGCATGTGCAACCTCCTCCACCTAACCCTATGGAGCCATTTGTATCCTGCCAGAGGGGAACTCCTCTGGAGTGTCGTACGTTAGATTTCCTGGATGCTCAGCTGTTGCATCTCCTTCCTGTCAGTGAGCAATGGCATCTCTCTCTCACTCCTTAAGAGCATGACCGACCTGAAAGAGATCAAGATCCCTGGGGCCACTCTCATGCAGCTGGGGAATTAATGCAACCAAGCCTCAAGCAATGAGGTGACAGTTCCCTTGCCCTGACACTGATTACTCTAATGAACCTGGCTCTCCATAAGAGCCAATGCTTGGTCCATGGAGGAAGCCATGTACTCAAAGGCTGCATATACAACATGAAATAAAATATCGGTAAATTTCTCAGCCCTTCACTCCAGTTTGTGCATGATCTGTGGGATGGCAACTGAAGACCAGCCCAACCGATGAAGTCAGCCTAAACAAAGGGGGCTGCAGAGTTCACTATCCATGTGTGACTCAAAAGAACCTATTTTCAATACTGTTAAAAGATAAATAATCTGCACTCATATGTATGACTCTCTACTCTGTGTATTATGTCCCTATGAGTGAGAAGCATTATAAGCTTGCTACTGCAGGTGACTGTCACACACAAGATTGGGTGCCACTTATCTTCATCAGACCTCTCACATGAAATCAATGTTTATTGCAGCTACCAAAGTAGCACCACTGATACCTCAGTAATGCTGACCAGATGTTGGAACCTAAAAGGTCCTGGCAAAGAGTAGAACTGTTTGTAGAACTCTTTGCCTGACAGCCCATAAAATCTGATGTGAGTATGAAATAAGCTGAGAAGTTTGTCACGTAACAGTACACAACTCACCCCTGAGTGAATGCACTTTGCATTTTTAAACCACAATCCCAAAAACAAAACAAAATTCCAGCCATAAGATTCATCTTGCTATATTAGTCAGAGAATGAAACATCACCATCTTACCCAAAGTACACTTCCATATGTTAACATCATTCTGCTCATTAAATAATAAACAAGATTCACTGTTAACATTGACGTGTTCAAGTGAACTAAATAATGCATTATTGTAAACAGACTAATCATCTTTTCAGCTTGTTTGTAATCAGTTGCATGAAATTTTCAATTTCACATGATTTAGGAAACCAATATTGGCAGTTTTTGGATTATATGCTGTAGAAATAGCTTAATGGATTAGTCAGATGTGCTTTTCTTTAAAGAGGAAGACAAATAGTATTTACTGAAACATAAGGTAGACAATGAGAGGATATTTTATCTCATGAGGAAATCTAGAACCTGGGTGTGCAACTTCAGAATAAAGGAGTTACCCATAAAAGACAGATTTGAGGAAGAATTTCTACTCAGAGTTGTTAATCTTTTGAATTCTCTACCTGGAGAGCAATGGAGACTCTAAATATATTCAAGGCTGAGTTGGACAGATTTTGATCTGTCAGTGAGTCATGGATTGTTGAGTGTCGGCAGGAACATGGAGTGACAGCATAAATAAATCAGCCATGATTTGACTGAATGGCAAAGCAGGTTTAAGGGCTAAAGTGGCCTTCTCCTGCTCTTATTTCTTATAATGTCATACTTCAGGTCTTCTCCTGGTTCACCTCTGTCTAGTAGCAATTATAAACTGCTTGATAGTACTTTCTACTTTCGCAGAACATTGCACCTTGCTTGCCTATATACAGTACAATTCTGCCATGCAATTTGCATGTACTCACACATTAAAAAGTTCAGATTGTTTGTGTCTCAGAGTACTTTTCAAAGTAGGTGCTGCATTTAGGCAATGCACAGCTTACAATAGGAAGCAAATATTGGTGACTTGTAATCTTCTGCCATTATTCAGAAGGTGCTGAATGATTCATACTTGGGAGGGATGTATAATGACAAAAGTCAATCATGTGATTCAGAAAGCACATAAAGCAAAATGTGAGTAATTTATACAATTTGCAACATTCCTAAAGCTCTATTATAGACCATTAGTGTGCTTATGTAAAATTATGCTAAGCTTTTCTCTGCTGATGGGAATCTTTCCTATTTAAGCTTGCATATCCCTTTTCTGCCGCACCCTTACACTCTAATTGTCATGAACCTTCTATAACAATGGAAAGAAGGAAAAGAGTAGTGAAAGTGATCATTGGTCCATGAGAAGGCGATTCTGGGGAAAGAATCATCAAACACAAGGACATGGCAGAGATGTTGAACAAATATTTCATATTAGTCTTGACAGTAGAAGACAAAAACCATCTAAAGAATACCATAAATGCAAGGGACTAGGAGTGGAAGCTGTGAGAGTCGAGAAAAGGGGAAACAAAAAGCAGAGGCCTTTTGGAGAGGGAAGCATAGCTGTTCTGTGTTTATCATTGCTACTTTAGGCTCATCACCCCATAATTTCAGCTAGTAACCCCCACCCCACTTTTAGAGACTTAAAGTCTATGCTAGTGTCATAGATGAAGGGGCTGACTTTGCACACGCTATGAAGAGACTATAAAAATAGGGGTGTCTTGCTAAAACTATACAAGGCACTTAGTTGACCACAGCTGGAATACTTGTTTTGCTCACCTTGTCTTAGGATATATACACTGGCATTGAAGGCAGACCGGACAAAGTCCACTACGTTGATCTCAGGTACGGAGGGATTTTTGATGAGAATTTGATTAAGTTGGGCCTGTCTTCTTGGAGTTTTGGAGAATGAGAGGTGATCCGACTGAAACATACATGATTCTTAGAGGTTTTGACAGGGTGTAGGAAGAGAGGTTGGTCACCATTGTGGCAGAGCTTAGAATAATCTCAGGAATAAGGTGTCGTCCATTTAAAACAGAGATGAAGGGAAATTTCTTCTCTCAAAGGAATAGGAATCTGTGGCATTCTTTACCACAGAGGACTGTTGAGGCTAGGCTGTTAAGTATATCATAGTCAGAGATAGACAACTGTTCAATCAATAAGGGGTTTAAGAGTTATTAGGGAAAGGCAGGAAAATAGAATTTAGGATCATCAGATCAGCCAGATTGCATTCAATAGCTGGACAGACTTGATGGGCTGAATAACATATGTCTGCTCCTGAATATTATTCTGTTAAGTATGCTTATGAAACAAAGAAAGATTAAAAACTAAGATGTGAGGAAGTTACACAGTGTGTTCGAAAAGAATATAGAGAAGCTAAGTGAATGAGAAAACAGTGGCAGATGAAGTATAAGTGCTGGTACATGTGAGGTTGCCTTGCTGTGGCAGAATATTATTTATATCAAGAGATTGCAGAATGCTGCAGTACAGAGGGATCTGGGTGACCTTGTGCATGAGGCACAAAAGCTCACTAGGCAAGTGCAGCAAGTAATCAGGAAGGCAAAGGAATGTTAGGAATAAAATAGAGAAGTCCTGCTGCAACTGGATATGCATTGGTGAGACTACAGCTGAATTGCTGTGTACTTTTCTGCTCTCCTTATTTAAGGAAGGATAAACTTGCATTGAAAGAAATTCGGAAAAGGTTCATTAGGCTGATTCTTGGGATGAAGTAATTGTCTTATGAGGAAACATTGAGCAAGTTTAGCCTATACTCAGTGGAGTTTAGAAGATTGCAAGGTGATCGTGTTGAAGCGCAAAAGATTCTGGGAGGCTTGATTATTGACCAATAAGGGAGTCAAGGTTTAGAGGGGGACAGGGAGGAAAGTAAAATTAAAGGCAATATCATATTAACCATGATTTTATTAAATAACAGGGCTGGCTAAATGGACCAAATAGTCTATTCCTGCTCCTATCATTTATGACCTTATGACATGATCTGTATAGATGATTTTGAAATATTTAGGTTTACAGTTGGAGTATTGTCATCAAGTCAGAGTTAAATCATAAACAGGGCAATAAAATTAAATTTCAATAATACTAAACCTTCCATTGTTGTTACAATATTGATCTCATTAGCTACATCTGTCTCTTATTAACACATTCAGATAGAAATATTTATCCAATCAATCTAACACTTCATGTTTAATGCACACCAATAAATGTGAAATCACTCAAGAAAATATGAAGTTAAGCATATAGTTTGGACAAAGATCAGAACACCAGGGTTCTAGTAGTCTTATTCATCTCAAGATGTGAGCGCTACATCTCTGTCCCAGGTCTGATATATGCACTTGTCTCTATTAATAAAAAAATTGAAAGCACAATCCTAAAAAAGTAACAATATTCTTTATCTACAGACATTTTCCCTCATTGTCATGCCTTTCCAAGCAATGTCTGAATTCTTTCACTTGTTGGACATATACATCACACATGCAGTGCTATTACAAAATTATTCTACAAGAGTAGAGATGTGTGCGCCTGAAATTGACTTTGGCAATTTTATTTAAAATGGCAACAAAAGAAAACTTACTGAGAACATTCTGCAGTTTTGCCTTTACTCTGATAATCCATGATACATTGTATCAAATGATTGTTTTCATCCAACATCTAAAAGCAAAAATCATCAGAAATTTTTTGTTAAATTAAGGTAAATATTTATGTATAATACAGATAATTTAATACTCTTCACATTTAAATATTCACTTCAGGAGATAGCACAAATGTAATAAAACCACATTACAATGTTCACAGTAAATTATAATAACATTAAACAATACTGGCAGAATAGTTTGCAATTGCTTCCTCATTTTGAACCACATAACAGCCATTCTTTGTAAAGTTTGAATTGCCACTCTGTACTGTTACAACCTTTTTTGAAAATTAGCAAAAGATTTCCTAATCTCAAACAACAGTAACACTCTCTGTTTGAGCCTCAATTCTCACATCACAGCAAATGTATAAAGTGGACTGCTACATTTCAATTTAAAAGTGGTTTCTGTCACATAAAGAATATTACCTCAGCTGAAGCATACTCATACTGCAACTAATACATTCATCAACCATTCCAATATGTTTGTATAAAAGTTCTCTCTCAATTTTTTTACAAAATGTAGCTGTCACTGCTTTAATATAGTCTTTGATGTACATGTGTTTGGAAAGGCAAGGACTGATTAGGGATAGTCAACATGGCTTTGTGCATGGGAAATCATGTCTCTCAAACTTGACTGAGTTTTTTGAAAAAGTAACAAAGAGGATTGATGAGGGCAGAGCAGTGGACATGATCTATATGGACTTCAGTAAGGCGTTTGACAAGGTTCCCCATGGGAAATTGGTTAACAAGTTTAGATCTCATGGAATACAGGGAGAACTAGCCATTTGGATACAGAACTGGCTCAAAGGGTGGTGATGGAGAGTTGTTTTTCAGACCAGAGGCCTGTGACCAGTGGAGTGCCACAAGGATCAGTGCTGGGTTCACTACTTTTCATCATTTATATAAATGATTTGGATGTGAGCATAAGAGGTATAGTTAGTAAGTTTGCAGATGACACCAAAATTGGAGATGTAGTGGACAGCGAAGAAGGTTACCTCCGATTACAACGGGATCTTGATCAGTTGCGCCAATGGGCTGAGAAGTGGCGGATGGAGTTTAATTCAGATAAATGCAAAGTGCTGCATTTTGGGAAAGCAAATCTTAGCAGGACTTATACACTTAATGGTAAGGTCCTAGAGAGTGTGGCTGAACAAAGAGACCTTGGAGTGCAAGTTCATAGCTCCTTGAAAGTGGAGTCACCACTGTTGGAATATTGCATGCAGTTTTGGTCTCCTTCTTATCGGAAAGATGTTGTGAAACTTGAAAGGGTTCTGAAAAGACTTACAAGGATGTTGCCAGGGTTGGAGGATTTGAGCCATAGGGAGAGGTTGAATAGGCTAGGGCTGTATTCCCTCGAGTGTTGGAGGCTGAGGGGTGACCTTAAAGAGGTTTACAAAACCATGAAGGGCATGGATAGGATAAATATACAAAGTCTCTTTCCTGGGGTCGGGGAGTCCAGATCTAGAGGGTTTAGGTTTAGGGTGAGAAGGGAAAGATATAAAAGAGACCTAAGGGGCAACGTTTTCACATAGAGGGTGGAACATATATGGAATGAGCTGCCAGAGGAAGTGGTGGAGGGTAGTACGATTGCAACATTTAAATGGCATCTGGATGGGTATATGAATAAGAAGAATGTGGAGGGGTATGGCACGGATACTGGTAGGTGGGACTAGATTGGGTTGGGATATCTGGTTGGCATGGATGAGTTGGACCGATGGGTCTGCTTCCATGCTGTACATCTCTATGACTCTATGATTAAAATATCAATTATTCATAATTGAAAGATGACATTCTCCTAATACTACATTTTTTCTTCCTGGTATTCAGACATTCCTGCACAAACATCCCCATCCAGTTAATCATTAAGAGTGATCCAATCTAATTGTGCTTGAAGTTGGAAAATTTGTGTCAGGATAGACATTCATCAATCATTTGAGAAGTGTTGCGTGTTACCACCCAAATGTGATGTATACATTTTAATGAAATCCAGTCATTGGTGACTCAACAAAATAAAAATAAAATTGGCACTCATTTGCCTCGCTAATTATTCAGTACTTTGTGTTTACAAGATTCCATCCTACATCAGTGTTAGTTACTTTCATTCCTTGAACATTAGCCAGCTCTTACAGTAAATTATTTTGATCAATTTTCTTTGGAAAATTGGAATGTCAAGACCTTACACATGAACAGTTGCAAATAGCTTGGCAGGGGGTTAAAGCTCCAGCAGCCATATAAAATTAGTGGCTCATTTGGTTTACGCAAATATGCAAAATGTGAGGTAATCTTCATCGTTTTAAGAGAGTTTAACTTCTCAGTTGAACAGGCAGTCTTCCCTCCCCAGCTCCTAAATGGTTTGTAAAACGGAACTTGCCATATTTTATGTTTGTTTTGCACCGATATTCTGTTTTGCAATTACTTAACAGGTTGCTGTCTTGCACCCCCACCCCCACACACAGCATCTTCCTAATGTTTGTTTTTAATCTGCTATATTTCTGACGTTTGCCAACAGTCACCAATCTGAAGGGTTAATTCTGCTTCCGTCTCCACAGGTTGCTAACTGAGCTGCTGAATATTTCCAGCTTTCACAATATTTTCCATTTTGCCACCCACTTCTGATTATTGCTACAGAGTATTCAGCAGCCGTTTTAAGTTTTCATGTTAAATGTATCTTATATGTAGGTGACCTCTTTAGAACAGTATCTAATATCATTCCTCTCTCCCAGGTAAAACAGGATGACAGAATTAACCAATCGAAAGATAGAAAAGTATACAAATATCAGCACTGGTGGCTACTTGACTAACAGTGAATATAAAAAAAACTGTTTGCACCATAACATAAAGGGGAATCCACATTTTTTTTTATTTTGCCATTTAATTTCTTTATGATTAAACGTGTTAAGAGTTTAAAGATGTGGTACATGGCAGGTATTCAGTTCAATGCTATTACAGTCCTCTGGAATTGAATGATAGCGATCTGATTAACTGGCTACACATTTTTATTCTATCCGTCACATACAAATAGAATACAGTTAACCTGAAAGGGAGGGGGGGGGGGGGTGCTTGGTGTTGTTCATGACGGCCGTGACAGAAACAGATGCGAAGTGGTGGGTGTTTAGCAACAATGCTCTCTGTCCATCGGATGGCAGCACGATGGTTTTACTGAGCAGGATGCTGATGAGGTGTTGATTGCCGTCTGCACTGACACCTTTTCTTCTTCGCCATTATTAATCCACCAAACTCCCAATGTTCCCCCCCCCCCCCACCCACCATACAGCTCACTCACCTCTTCCACCGAAAGCAACCACCTGCCCACCACCGAAACCCAAATCCCCCCCCTCAATTGAAACCTGAGCACCATCTGAGGCAAACTTTCGCTATTTCCAGCTCGATTCTGCGAGGCGAGGGGGGCCAAGGGAGAAGATTCAAAATCAAATGCTTGGTCGCCCACAGTATCGCCATCCCCAGCTAACGGTTTGACGAATACAGCACCTGAGGTCTCAAAAGAGCTCTATTCTGTGAGCAGAAAACAAAAATCCTTCAAAAACAGACCCCGGTGACAAGGGTTATTCAGAAATGTCAAGTTTCCGTCCGTTACTTTGTACGGTTCATTACGTCTTCAGGTTATTTTGGTTATAAGGAAAAAAAATCCCAATTTGGATCAGAAATACCCAAACGTTCTCATTCCTCGCTGAAAGTAGCACTTTTATTAAACAATTACTGATTGCATCGCTTAACACGCCATTCAGTTGAGCCATTTCAAAAGATAAAACAGTTTATTTTGGAACTGCATTCGTTTTCCGGAAAGTGCTAGTAAAATAAGATCTATTTAAGTGGCTTTAATTGGCATGCCCACTTTCAGTCCCTGCGAGGCTGCACAACAGTAAACTGCACATTTGATGTTATTTTATCTAAACGCACGTTTAAAAATCACGTGTCAATAATAGAGGTGCAATCGTTTTGCTAAGTAGATTAGGTCGGTGTTTTACACAGAGAGAAAAATCCAATCTATGTCGATGTGATGTAAATGGAATTAAACAGTGCCTTGGCTTCTTTAACCTCGCTTGCTCTATGTGTCTGCACTATCACACCTTGCTTTGTTCAGAGCTGCTGCATTCACAGTCCTTGGGGGGGGGGGGGGGGAGAGAAGAGGACACCAGTCCTGTCCCCAAGCAAGATCTTAAAATGATCAAAACCCGCATTTCAAAAATGTGAGAGCTGTCCCGTTTGTTGTCAAAGGCGGAACATGAAATGAATGGATAACTGGGGAATGACAAGGGTGGGAATTTGGTTCAACGAAGGCAAAAAATCGAGAGTCGCAGATTTCCCACAAAAGGGGGAACTAAATCAAATACTAAATAACAAGACGTTTTACCTTTTGAATGGTGGCTTGGGTGACCTCCCCTTTCCCCCGCTGGCGAGCTGATGCAAATGCCACAGACATGATTTCAATTTTCTCTCTGGTTTTCTCTCTCCCTGTCTATCTCCGAGGTCGCAAAATAGGTATATAATAAATGAAGTAATGTAATTCCAGATGATGCTGTCAGTGGTGCAAATGCAGCCCGGGTTTGATTGCAGATCCAGTGGTTAGGGACAGGGGGCTGTGCAGAAGGCGGCAGCGGCGGCTGCAGCTGCTGTTCAAAGGCAGTTCCGCCCTCTCTCTCTCTCTCTGACAAATCCCTCCTTGTGGAGGCAGCTCGGAGACGGAAGGGGCGGGAGGAGAGAGATGATTCGGCGTTTCTAGCTGCTGGAAGGGGAGGTTGGTTGGTTTTTGGCCGGTTTCGGTTTCGCTCTCTGCTGCCGAAGGGAACCATGAGCGCCAGCTACGACCGAGCCATCACCGTCTTCTCCCCGGACGGGCACCTCTTCCAGGTGGAGTACGCCCAGGAGGCGGTGAAGAAGGGATCGGCAGCGGTGAGTATCGCAGCACGGAGGGGGTAGACCCAAAGGCCACTCACCTTTCACCGGGCTGCGGCCTTGCTGCCCTTCACAACCCTCCTTCCTCCCCCAAAAGGCTCCGGCCTGGCCCCAATTACTGGCCCAGCGTTGTAAAACCTTTTTGTTTTTAACTTTCGGAAACGTTTACTTTTTTTTGTTAAAAGCCAACCACAAAGGAATTCTAATCTTTAAAAGTGCACAGTCACTGAAACTTGGCAGCCACAGTTGCCAGGCCAATGTTGGTGAGACTCATGGGGAACAGACAGGTTCACTGCAATTTCAATCATTGTAACTCTTGATTGTAGCCAAGTGAGGTGAAGTCCCCCACAGCGGCAAATGTAACTTCTTGTAATGCCCAGGCTCCTCTAGTGTCCGACGACCGAACTGCATTTAAATTGTTTACAACTACAGTATTGCTTTTGGTCTGACTTGGAATGAGTGAAAATCTGTGAAAAGAAATCCCAACGTATAACCTTGTTAGCTGTCGTTAGTTATGTCGCTTCTTGACATTTGTTCGTATGGAAAGCAAAATCCTGATGTGATTTAAACTGCTAATTGAGCAGTACTGTACTGCTGTACTGTTGATATGTATTCTATGCTATTCAGGAAAGAGTTTTGAACAATTAATGACATCAGTGCCGATAATATTATTCCATAATCTCCTAGCTAATCTCTTCCAGTATTCAATTTAAAAGGTAGCAGTACTACTATTAGGATCCTAATGTTTGGGTCTTCCATGAGACAAACATAACTAATTAAAGACTGAGTAATTGAATTTTGTCTTTACATTTTTGGCAGGTATACAAATTGCATGAAAAGATTAAATATTTTCAGAACATGTAAATCGCTTATAACCTTGACCACTGGTTAAGTAGACTTAAAGAAACTCAGAAGATCAGAGAGTTATTATATCTTAAGAATTGACAAGATAGAAAACTGAAGTCAAAGTGGCATTTGTGCAGAAATTACCTGGTTCAAAATCAGAAATAGGTAACAAATGTTGTTATTCACCATGTTATCTTGTAATATTCAATTACACCAGGATTGTGACAGATATGATTGTGGAATCAAATCTCCATCTATTAAGCCTACAAGTAGACTAATAGCTAAATAAATATTAAATATAACAACAAAGAATTAGTTATTTTTTAGGGATATTTTAATAGAATCAAAGTTTAAAAATCACACAACACCAGGTTATAGTCCAACAGGTTTAATTGGAAGCACACTAGCACATTGAACCTGTTGGACTATAACCTGGTGTTGTGATTTTTAGCTTTGTACACCCCAGTCCAACACTGGCATCTCCAAGTCATTTAATAGAATCACATCTGTAAAATTTCAACTTTACTTCAGTGCTAAAATTATACTGTAACTTCAGAAACTCTTGGCTCCTTTTTGTAGGAAAGCAACAGAATCAATCCAGAAAAAGACAGTATAAACATTTACATTTTAACTTGTTGGATGTTTGCAAGTGAATGTTTGTCTGTGAACGTTGCTTTGAAAACAATTTTGCACTTCACACAAATTGCATTCATGCATCAGTAGTCCTATAAATGAATATAACAAATTGAGACAAATCCTCTTTAATAATTAAATGTTACAGGTTGGTGTTCGAGGAAAAGAAATTGTTGTCCTTGCAGTGGAAAAGAAATCTGTAGCCAAATTACAAGATGAAAGAACTGTAAGGAAGATCTGTATACTGGATGACAATGTTTGCATGGCTTTTGCAGGTAAGTGAGACTTCCTTTCTTTATTCTCTCTCGTGGATGTTACCCATTCCTAATGGCTTAGAAGCTCATTTCAGAAGGCAGTTAAGAGTTACCCATACTCCTGTGGGCCTGAATCAGTAGGCTAGACTAGGACCGCAGATTCTCTTCCCTGAGGGTGTCAGTGAGCCAAGTGAAATTTTAATGAAAATTAATAGTAATGATCACCACAAGACTCCCTTTCAATCTTGGATCTTTATTATTTGAATTTAAATTCCACCACCTGCTGTGGTGGGATTTGAACCCATGTGCTCAAAGTGTTAGCCTGGACCTCTGGAATATAGATCAGTGACATCACACTGCCATCAACTGAGTCACTGAAATTTAATTGAATTATTTCTTTGCAATTGTTTTAAAAACAACTGTTTAACTTTAAAGGGATTTACAATGAAATGAGGATGGAGTTAGCTAAAGTGAACTGGGCAGGTAGATGAGCAGGAATGATAGTAAGTGAGCAGTGGCAGATGTTTTAAGGAGGTTAAAACAAAACTAATGAAGACAGAAAATAAACTGAGGGCAAACTAATGAGAAGTATAAAGACTGATAATAACAACAGCTTACTTTTAAAATGTATAAAAAGGAAGAGGGGGTCAAAATGAACCTTAGAAAATGAATCGGGGGAAAATGAAAGTTTTGGGGAACAGGAAGTGACAGAGGAGTTAAAGATATTTAGCATCAGGCTTTATGGTGGAAGATACTTCAAATTAATACAAAAGAATATTCAGGAGGAGTTAAGGACCATAACCATCACTAGAGAAGTAGTATTTGCCAAACTTACGGGAGTAAAGGCAAAAAGGTTCCCTAACCCTGATGGCTTACATCCTAGGATACTAAAAGAGTTAGTTACAGAGATAACTAATGCATTAGTTGCAATTTTCCAAAAATTGCAGGATTCTGGAGAAGTACCAGAGGATTGTAAACGTGACTTATTCAAAAAGGGAGTTTAACAAGTAGGTAACAGTAGGCCAATTAGCCTAATATCTAATGTTAATAGTTAAAAATCACACATTATCAAGTTATAGTCCAACAGGTTTATTTGGAAGCACTAGTTTTCAAAGTACTGCTTCTGCATCAGGTGGTTGTGAAGCAGGATCTTAAGACACAATTTATAGCAAAAGGTTAGTGTCATGCAACTGAAATGATATATTGAATAAAAATTAGATTAAGTCTTTCATCTTTTAGAACAGGTTTGCTAGTTTTGGTTCTTTAATATGTAAATCTGAGAACTTTTAAGTCACATACTCGAGATAACTTCAGTTTTTATAACAAAGTGTCATATCAGCTCAGACAATGTATTAAAGGTGTGAGGTTAAAGTCTGTCTGTATCCCAATCTTGAATCAAACTGGTTCTATTTCTAAAGTGGAATTTACAAGATATTACATGGATTGACTGCCTATAAGTTAGGCATTTTTGAGCAAAATAGAATGTGTATGCAATTATAATTCTGCAAATATAAATTCACCCTGTAAACTTGTGAGCGCATGTGTGTGTGAGATGGGGTATAAGTCTGTAAGGTGTGTGCATGGGTGAGGGTGTGGGGGGTGTATGTTTGTATGAGAGAAGGTCTGCATGATCCTCATGGTTACTGAACTTGGCTATCAGCCTCTGCTCAGTCAGTTTGTTTTGTTGCCCGTCCTGAAGTCCACCTTGGAGGACGGTCATGGGTGACTTCAGGACAGACAACAAAACAAAGTGAGCAGAGGCTGACAGCCAAGCTCAGTAACCATGAGGATGGCCTCAACTGGTACCTTGAGTTCATGTCACACTACAAGTGACCCCACTGCACTATACACTCGCCTCCCATGCTCTCTCCCACACCCTCTCCTTCTCGCAGGCTTATACCCCATCATACTCTCTCATATTGTGCCAAATGTACACACTCAAATTTATGGGATGAATTTATATTTGCATATACATTCAATTTTGCTCAAAAATTCATAACCTACAGGCAGTCAATCCATGTAATATCTTGTAAATTCTAGTTTCGAAATGGAACCAGTCGGACTCAAGATTGGGATACAGATAGACTTTAACCTCGCACCTTTAATGCATCGTTTGAGCTAATATGGCACTTTTTGTTATAAAACCTGAAGTTATCTTGAGAATGTGACTTAAAAGAAGTTTTGGGATTTAAGTATTAAAAGAACTGAAACTAGCAAACTTTTTCTAAGAGATGAAAGACTTAATCTAGGTTTGTTCAATATAGCATTTCAGCTGCATGACACTAATCTTTTGCTATAAATTGTGTCTTAAGATCCTGCTTCACGACCACCTGAAGAAGAAGCAGTAATGCAAAAGCTAGTGCCTCCAAATAAACTTGTTGGACTATAACCTGGTTTTGTGATTTTTAACTTTGTCCACTGCAGTCCAACACCAGCTCCTCCACATCATGACTAATGTTAATAGGTATTGGAATCCATTACAGCAAACTAATTTAGTTTAACTGGTACCTTTTTATGAACCAGCACATTTTAATAAACTTGATATGTCCAAGTATTATTTGATCCAATTATAATTTTTTTATTTACACTGAGGTAATTAAATTTACTTGTTCAATCAAATGACCACGTGAAATATCAAGTTGATTCAATTTTATTTCTTCAAATACAGCAATGTCTGATTAGTCAGTTGAGGATGCAAATGAAACAGCTGCCTGCCAGTGAGGTTTATTTAAGGCAAAGTTGCATTATTATTTGTGATTTCTGTTGTAATTAAAGTACAACAGTGTGTATACCTTACAACAGTGTGTATACCTGCATTGTGTTTCAGTTACTAAGTGCGATTTTAACATTGATTCTATGGGACCTGAACCAAGAGATCCACATCTGTGATGGGTAACAAAAGTTTTACTCTTAAGAGAATATTTGGAAAATCATAATCTAATTAAGCAAAGTCAGCATGGCTTCATGAAACTTCATGGACTGACTGACTTAAGAGTTTTTTTTTCAAGGAAGTTTCAACCAGAGCAGATAGAGGACATCAGTGGGTGTGTTGCATTTAAATTTCCAAAAGACATTTAACAAGATACCTCCAAAAAGGTTCAGTCAGAGGTGTACAGCATGGAAAATAAACCCTTTTGGTCCAACTTGTCCATGCTGACCAGGTATTTAAAATTAATCTCATCCCATTTGGCCCATATCCCTCTAAACCGTCCCATCCAGATGCCTTTTAGATCGGAGCTCTGGTGCTGGAGGTAGAATATAGGCATGGATGGAATTCTGGTTCGTGGACAGTAAACAGCAAGTGAGAATAAGGAGACCTTTTTCAGGTTGGAGACCTGTGACCAGTGAGGTTCTACAAAGATCAGAGCTGAAACCATAACAGTTTCCAATATGTATTGGAGACTTGGAGAAAGGAAGTGAATGTAGCCACACCCTCCTTGGTTTGAACTACTCCACCAGCTACCTTTAGCTCTGCAGCAGAAGTGGAAGGCCCTGCCACCTCTGAAATAGTGCAAGGAAATGTCTGGGGGAGGGGGAAGGGCCTGAATGTGGTTCCATGTTTTGGCACTGTCCTGCCCCCTTGTGGGGAGAGGATATCTGGAGTGAGGTCATGGTTCCTTGCCTATCTGTTGTCTAGCCCTTAGTGCTGATGGTTGGAGTAACCCTTAACCCCTAGATATATAGAACATAGAAGAATACAGCACAGTACAGGCCCTTCGGCCCTCGATGTTGCGCCGATCCAAGCCCACCTAACCTACACTACCCCACTATCCTCCTATATGCCTATCCAATGCCCGCTTAAATGCCCATAATGAGGGAGAGTCCACCACTGCTATTGGCAGGGCATTCCATGAACATGACTCGCTGAGTAAAGAACCTACCCCTAACATCTGTCCTATACCTACCCCCCTTAATTTAAAGCTATGCCCCCTTGTAATAGCTGACTCCATACGTGGAAAAACATTCTCACTGTCGACCCTATCTAAACCCCTAATCATGTTGTACACCTCTATCAAGTCACCCCTAAACCTTCTTTTCTCCAATGAAAACAACCCCAAGTGCCTCAGCCTTTCCTCATACGATCTTTCTACCATACCAGGCAACATCCTGGTAAACCTCCTCTGCACCCGTTCCAGTGCCTCCACATCCTTCCTATAGTATGGCGACCAAAACTGCACACAATACTCCAGATGCGGCCGCACCAGAGTCTTATACAACTGCAACATGACCTCAGTACTCCGGAACTCAATTCCTCTACCAATAAAAGCCAGTACGCCATATGCCTTCTTCACCACACTATTTACCTGGGTGGCAACTTTCAAAGATCTGTGTACATGGACACCAAGATCCCTCTGCTCATCCACACTACCAAGTATCCGACCATTAGCCCAGTACCCCATCTTTTTGTTACTCTTACCAAAGTGAATCACCTCACACTTAGCGACATTGAACTCCATTTGCCACCTTTCTGCCCAGTTCTGCAGCTTATCTATATCCTGCTGTAACCTGCCACATCCTTCCTCACTGTCTACAACTCCTCCGACTTTCGTATCATCCGCAAACTTGCTCACCCAACCTTCTAACCCCTCCTCCAGGTCATTTATAAAAATGACAAACAGCAATGGTCCCAAAACAGATCCTTGCAGAACACCGCTAGTGACGGCACTCCAAGATGAAACTTTGCCATCAACTACTACCCTCTGTCTTCTTCCGGCCAGCCAACTCCTAATCCAAACCTCCAACTCACCCTCAATGCCATACCTCCGTATTTTTTGCAGTAGTCTACCATGGGGAACCTTATCAAACGCCTTACTAAAATCCATATACACCACATCTACCGCTTTACCCTCGTCCACCTCCTTAGTCACCCTCTCAAAGAATTCAATAAGGTTTGTGAGGCACAACCTGCCCTTCACAAAACCATGCTGACTATCCTTGATCACATTATTCCTATCCAGATGTTCATAAATCCTATCCCTTACAATTCTCTCTAAGATTTTGCCCAAAACAGAAGTGAGACTCACCGGCCTATAGTTACTAGGGTTATCCCTACTCCCCTTCTTGAACAAGGGAACCACATTTGCTAGCCTCCAATCTTCTGGCACTACTCCTGTAGACAAAGAGGACATAAAAATCAAGGCCAATGGCTCTGCAATCTCCTCCCTTGCTTCCCAGAGAATCCTAGGATAAATGCCATCAGGCCCAGGGGACTTATCTATTTTCACCCTTTCCAGAATTTCCAACACCTCTTCTCTACATACCTCAAACCCATCCATTCTACTTAATTGTGACTCAGTATTCACATTGACAACAATGTCCTGTTCCTGATTGAATACTGACGAAAAGTATTCATTCAGTGTCTCCCCAATCTCTTCAGCCTCCACACGCAACTTCCCACTACTATCCTTGACTGGACCTATTCCTACCCTAGTCATTCTTTTATTCCTGACATACCTATAGAAAGCCTTAGGGTTTTCCCTAATCCTACCAACTAAGGACCTTTCATGTCCCCTCCTTGCTGCTCTTAGCTCTCTCTTCAGGTCCTTCCTGGCTATCTTATAACTCTCAATCGCCCCAATTGAACCTTCACGCCTCATCTTTACATAGGCCGCCCTCTTCCATTTAACAAGGGATTCCAATTCCTTATTAAACCACGGCTCCCTCACACGACCCTTTCCTCCCTGCCTGACGGGTACATACTTATCAAGGACATTCAATAGTTGCTCCTTGAACAAGCTCCACGTATCAATTACGCCCTTGCCTTGAAGCTTACTTTTCCAAGCCACACATCCTAAGTCATGCCTCACCGCATCATAATTTCCCTGCCCCCAGCTATAACTCTTGTCCTGTAGTGCACACTTATCCGTCTCCATCACTAGAGTAAAAGTCACCGAATTGTGGTCACTGTCCCCAAAGTGCTCACCTACCTCTAATTCTAACACCTGGCCTGGTTCATTACCCAGAACCAAATCCAGTATGGCCTCACCTCTTGTTGGCCTATCTACATATTGTGTCAGGAAACCCTCCTGCACACATTGGACAAACACTGACCCATCTAACGAACTTGAGCTATAGCTTTCCCAATCAATATCAGGAAAGTTAAAGTCCCCCATAACAACCACCCTATTACTTTCACTCTTCTCTTGAATCATCCTCGCAATCCTTTCTTCTACATTTCTAGGACTATTAGGAGGCCTGTAAAAAAACTCCTAACAGGGTGAGCTCACCTTTCCTATTCCTAACCTCAGCCCAAACTACCTCAGATGGTGAGTCTTCATCCATCGTCCTTTCCACAGGTAGTATTCTAGGTAGTATTCTGTTTAATTTAAAGCAAAATTACTGTAGATGCTAATAACCTGGAATAAAAACAAATAATCTGGACATTGTAACATGTAAGAGCCTTTTTTCTTTTAATTTAGCTCCAAGTTCTTGGTACTTCCTAATTACAACCTCTCAACCATTTTCCCTATGTTTTGCACCCAGTATTAATCACGATGACTGGAACTTCTCCATCCCTCTTTTTTTTTTTCAAATCAGCTTGAAAATATATTGGAAATGTATCATATCAGAAACTTCAACCCATTTAATAACTGGGATACTATTGTTTCTGATTTTCCCCTCCACTTCCATAAGTGTTTCTTTTTGTAGACAGCTAACCATGGCAGTTTGGAGCCAGAGGCATTCTGGCTATGTTTCTGATGGTCTTTATCCTTATCCAGTTAAGTCACATTTGCACATCTTCATTCAGTTTCTGCAAATCATTGTTCTCTATATTACCTGGTTTCCCATTACTGTCTGGTATAAGTCATTATCAACCGCACTTTGAACAGGCTTTTCTTTGGTGTAACTGAAGCCTGAAGAAACTGCCGAGGTGGCCCTCCTCTCCCCTCCATCTGTGTTGGAGTGCTTACAACTTGCACTCCAGCTCAACAATTCTGAGCTAGAGAGATTAGAGATGGAGGCATTACACGTTGTGTGTTCAGTCTGAACAATATGATGTCCACGATGATCCACCTGCTCTGCTATATATTATATAAATTATTTATCAACTTTAATTATTTAAGCTTCCTTTTACTTCACAAACTGCACTTATCACTGGAAAAGTAATTATAAATACTTACTGCCTCAAACATAAGAGACTCTTCTCCCTCTGCAATGATTCTGACTTTTGCTTTTACTAAAGTCCCAAGTTGTTTGTAACATTAGAGACAATTGAGGAAGAGTTTGCACATTCCACCATTAGGTGGTGATGTTTTGCAACATATTGCTGGATAATTAGTTCCTCCAGCTACATTATAATATAGGGAGGTCGGTGCAATCCTATATTAATGGAATTTGATTCTGTTCTAAATTCGAATGAGTTTTAGTTTAAAAGTATCCTTTCCGAATGGCGGCTGCACTTTTGATTAGTTATTGTAGTTGGAGGATATCAGCTACTCTCTCATTGCTGAGACAATTCAGAAATCATGATAGATAACAACCTGTATTTTTAATATTGTTCTTTATTGCAATAGGCCTAACGGCTGATGCCAGGATAGTTATAAATAGGGCTCGTGTAGAGTGTCAGAGCCATCGACTCACTGTGGAGGACCCAGTCACGGTTGAATATATCACGCGTTATATTGCCAGCTTGAAACAAGTAAGTTTTTTTTTGTTTATAAATATCCTACAATACACAGCTGCTTAGAAAGGTACACTGTATAAGCAACAGGAAAACTTGCCTCATGAACTGAGTAGAGATCTGATGATTTTCCTTATTCTGCTTTGCCATAATTTAAAAAAATTTGAGCATCTTTGGCTCGGCCAGCAATTATTAACCAACCCAGCCACTGTTCAGATAGAGGTGATGAGCTGAAATGAGGCCTCATCCCTGATGAAGGGCTTATGCCCGAATCGTCTATTCTCCTGCTCCTCAGATGCTGCCTGAACGGCTGTGCTTTGCTTTTCCATCACCCCACTCTCGACTCTGATCTCCAGCATCTGCAATCCTCTCTCCTTTTGTGAACTATGGCTAATTACAATTACAAAATGACTTCTTTGGTTTCACTATAGAACAGTTCAATTCAAATCAAATCTGCTAACAGTGTAGGAGAAGAGGAACTTGAGGTTGGACTTTAGACTTCTCAGAAATCACTAACTTTATACTCGTTTAATAACTACTTGGTGCCATATTTATTCTCAGGAATTTGAAACTTAAATTTCAGTGTTTATTAGTGTAATGCTGGACTTCCACATTTTTCATAGTTCCCGTATAGAACTTCAGTGACAAGTGTACTCCTTTTTGAAGTCTCTTGTAGTGATAATTTAGTAAACAAGTCACTTTAGTGCAAACCATGTTTGTAATATCAAAACTATATAGAGCTAACTTGTAATTTTTATCTTTTTCACAGCGTTACACTCAAAGTAATGGGCGCAGACCATTTGGCATTTCTGCCCTGATTGTGGGTTTTGATTTTGATGGAACTCCAAGACTATACCAAACTGATCCATCAGGTACCTACCATGAATGGAAGGTAAGTAACTTTTTGAAATGTTCTGAAGGTTTACTCAGTTTTGATTTCTGTTCACTGATTTAGCACAATACGTCTTGCAATTGATTTCTCGCTCACACAAATGTGGCTGCATTTATTAGCTAAATGAAGGGCATTGTTAGTAGAGGGCTTCCATGCACTAAGTAGGAACTCATTAAAAATCAAACAGGGCTGCATTTGGATGTAAAATGGAAGACTTGTGTACCCATCCAAATCACCAAAAGTGATCTCGATGGGGCATTTCAATACCTAGTAGAAAGTTAAATTTATTTGTGAATAATGTATACACTTTTTAATGAGCTTCCAGGTTTTAGTTAGGTGCTTGTTGAATAAGGGCAGGAATGAAGGCAGTTCTCTAAAGCTTTAACAGATGAAGTCCATTACCTTTTTGCAAGGTGTTCGGAAGTAGAACCTCACTCTGGCTGCTGCTGATGAATGTATTTTGCTTCAGGAAGTGGCTGAAGAGAAGCATGCCCTCTTTAGCACAAAGAGAATTGTTCTCCCCAAACATTAGATGTGAGATTGAAGAGAAATTAGCATGCTTCAGAAAATTTGCCAAAATTAAAGTAGGTGGGCAAAGTCTGCATTGTTATGAAAAAGAATAATATTCTCACAGCTATGATTTAATTTGCATTGAAAGCTCCCAGCCAGTGTTAATGACTTTTGCACCACTTTATATCAACAGATTGTATAAGAAACTAGTTCAGCAAGAAGATTCTAGTCAAAGCATTTGAATGGGAATTGGTTTGTTTTCTAAAATGGAAAAATGTGTAGGGTTACAGAGACTAGACAAGTGAATGAACTTTAATTGCTCATCTGGAAACATTGTTTAGCTGTGATGGACAAAATGGCCTTATGGGGCAATATTGCTGACCATTTAACTTTCAAAACTTTGTTTAAAACAAATGATTTATGTTTAAAGTGAAGTTTCCTCCCTTTTTTTATTTCTTTTGAGGGTGAACTGTAGAAACTACACAATCTTATACCATTTCTTCTGAATTTAGGCCAATGCCATAGGACGAAGTGCAAAGACCGTCAGGGAATTCTTAGAGAAAAACTACACTGAAGAAGCCACGGCTACAGACAGTGGTACCATCAAGCTCGCCATTAAGGCTTTGCTGGAGGTAAGTTTTTGATTTTTAAAACTCGTGGCAAATGAGTTTCACTACAAATAAAGCAACATTTTATGGCAATCCTTACATGTGAAATCCCTGATCCCTCAGTGTATTTTTTGAAATCTGATTAGCATGGACCTTCCAGCTCCACATCCTCCTTTCTTCCAGTTTTTAAAAAAATACTTTTTTTTTATATAGTGCATTGTGTGTAATACTATAGTCTTTGGTCAAGATTTTAAAAACTGAATTTTAAAGGCAAATAAGGGAAACATACTAACATGCACTGAACTATCTTTAGGTTGTACAGTCAGGTGGAAAACATATCGAACTGGCAGTGATGAAGCATGAACAGCTCTTACGGGTAACATTTGTAGTATCATCAGCATTGATTTGTCTGTTTATTTATCTTGTATGTTGAACTGGTCAACCTGTTCTTCATTTATCAGTTATTTAATTCAGTGTCTCTGGTCCTGTTTTAAGTTTGTTACATTAATGATTTAAGCAGACCTTTCTTCCACTCTAAGTAGCATTTTGCTCAATCACCGTGATAGTTCATCAGTTACCCCACTAGACATTTTAAACAAGGTGTTTTAGATTTAAATCCATTAAAATGACATAAGATTGAGATTTAAGTTCATTTGATTATTTGTGTTTCCTAGTCCTCAAAAGGCTGTGCTTGAACAATCCTAAATGAAATTAAATATATTTTCTTGGCTTCTAGATCTACAATCTTCACAAATATGTGCTGACTAGAATAAGACTTTCATAGACTAAAGCCTCAGATTGGACTTGTGTACAATGGAAACTCTCATTAAAAATCTCTTCCCAGCCTCCGACCTTCCTTCCAATTAACGTATGCACTTTTTAAAATTAGGGATACAAGCAAGCAAATGTAAAGAAATATTTTTGAACATCACAGAACTTCAGCCAAACTTTGAAATTATTTTTGAATTTGCCACTTTAAGTATTAGAATTTAAAATCCAAACAGCCTTTCACTATTCCTTCTGATCTGTTAATGTAAACCTTGACTAAGCTTGACTCATTGAATATTAGTAAGTCTTTTTCTTCTTGTTGTAGATCTTAAATCCTGAGGAAATTGAGAATTATGTTTCAGAAATTGAAAAAGAAAAGGAAGAAGCTGAAAAGAAGAAAGCGCCAAAGACCTAACAACTTTAATTACACATAATATGCTTGTCTACCTTTGTTTATAACTGGTAAAAAGCTGAGCATTCCACATTTTACTAATCTACTTGAATAAACTGAATTTTACATCATGAAACATTTTTCTTCCGTGTTGAAGTCACTGATTTGTGTTCCTTCTGAAATAGTTGAACTGCAACTTGAAACTTATGAGCCAAGTTCTAATTGTAGTGTTGAAACTTTATTGCTGGAACAGCACAGCAGGTCAGGCAGCATCCAGGGAACAGGAGATTCGACGTTTCGGGCACAGGCCCTTCTTCAGGAATTCCTTCAGATTCCTGAAGAAGGGCCTGTGCCCGAAACGTCGAATCTCCTGTTCCCTGGATGCTGCCTGACCTGCTGTGCTGTTCCAGCAATAAAGTTTCAACTTTGATCTCCAGCATCTGCAGACCTCACTTTCTCCTAATTGTAGTGTGGCAAGCACACCGGGTTTTGTGCTAAAGAACAATTAACCTACCTTGCTTTAACTAAATAAGAATCAAGTCCATATCTCCAGTCATTGCCCTTCACTTAATTCTGAAAAAGACTTCCATTTCACTTATTCCTTGAACCCAGCTGCATGTTTTCCTACAGTTTTGTAGGACTTATCCCTTTATTTAAATAATCCAATTTACCTGCCTTCCTCAAAAAATGCCTCCAGAAAAAACTTTTCTTAATGCAGTATACACCTTAATTAAAATTCCATACATATCAGGAAACATTTTGTCACTGTTTCAGATAATCATCTAGTTTAAAGATATCACCATGGAGTGTCAGTCTCTCAATCTGTTCAACAAATTTTAAAAACATTTTAATACAATTAAATTGTCTGCATGGTCCAACCATTTTTTTTTTTGAGTGAGAACAAGAATTTCAATTACTAGCTAGAATTAGTTAATTTCTGTAGGGAAAGCCACATATTTCTATTTTGACACTTTGTTCATTTTTGAGAAAATTGAAGTATGTAATATGTGGGATGTGATGAAGGAGTTATGTACTGGTTTGGTGAATTGTCAAGATGTCAAAAGATCAAGAACTTCAGTTGTGCATGATGGTTTTCTCAAGTACATAATCCCTTTTTATTTCTCCAGATATTTTATCCTGGAACAATTTGGTCCCAAGTTAAATCCTTTGCCTACACTGAATAAACTGAAGTAGAGTTATAACATGATAATATCCATAGACTAATATTCCTGCTGGACTGTTGAATGTCTCTTGGTGGAATATATGTATGGACACCAGTGACCGATTATAGATTGCAACAATTTGGCCTGAAGTAATCTTGAATGAATATGCAAGAGTTTATGAACAACTTATCTACAATAATTTATTTTTTAAAATACAAACTATGGGAGGAGGTTACTTCTTGCTAAAGTACAATGAGAGAAGTGACATTAATGACGTCTGTTCCATGGAAATATTGCAGAATAAAATTATGTCTCATTCTTCAGCATCAGGTTAGTCAAATAATTAGCAACTTAAATTATTGCATTTCTCTTCAAATGCTGTGCGTTGCTTTTAATGTAAAGTTAACTTTGGGGACATGGTGCTGAAATATGCCATGCCTAATCTCCTACAGAAGGGCCCAACTACAAAAGTGGAAACTGGCAACTTAAGTGTCCAGGGTGTCACTTGAAACGGGATTAGATTTTCCTGCAAATGCAAATCCAGTCACAATCACATGCAATCTTCACCTAGTTTTATTAGATCTTGAGCAGAATAATGTGATCTGTAATACCCTGATATACCAACAGCTGCTGTCCGCCCAGATTAATTTCCTCATTCAGCTTCCTAGACCTTTCTGCAGACAAGTCCAGATTGGGGTGTAGGTTTGCTCACTGAGCTGTAGGTTTGATATCCAGACGTTTCATTACCTGGCTAGGTAACATCATCAGTGGCGACCTCCAAGTGAAGCGAAGCTGTTGTCTCCTGCTTTCTATTTGTGTTCCTGGGCTTTATGGTGATGTCATTTCCTGTTCATTTTCTGAGGGGTTGGTCGATGGTATCTAGATGTGTTTGTTACAGGAACCCCATCCAGGAAAACATAGAAAGCAGGAGACAACAGCTTTGCTTCACTTGGAGGTCGCCACTGATGATGTTACGTAGCCAGGTAATGAAATGTCTGGATATCAAACCTACACCCTAAACCTCAACCTGAGCTACAAACCTTGCAAGTCCAGATTGGTCAGCCCCTAACCACACAGGAACAGAAATCACCTTTTCGGCCCATCGAGTCTGTTTCACCAGTGATATCAGGGCTGATCTGACAAACCTGAACTCCACTTGCCTGCCTTATCTCCATAATCCATGATTCCCTTAGAAATTAAAAATCAGTTTATTTCCACTTTGAATATATCTAATGACCCAGCCTCAACAGCCCTGTTGTTTTTTAAATTCACAGATGCCCAGTACACCAGAAGAAATTTGTCCTCATCTGTTTTAAATGCGCGATACCTTATTCTGAGATTATATCCTCTGGTCATCTAGGACACTTGGCTAATTCAAATGAGGTCTGATGCTGAATTTAAATCTGGTCTCTTCCCTTATATCATGCACATATTCAAACTAGCACTCAACCAATCCAGATTTAATTTCTTGGTTATTGTTCAAAATGGAATACTTTGTTAGGCTATCAGCTGCAGACATCAAATGGCAGACACTCAATGTCTACACTGATTTTCTTTTGGAAGAAAACGAACTGATCAGATTATTTCCGCATTTAAAGTTTAAATATCTAGCATGGGAATTAAAGGGAATATAACATTGGGGAGGTGATTCACTAACAACATTATCACAGGACTGTTATCCTAGAGACTAGGTAATGTTCTGGGGACCCAGGTTTGAATCCTGCCATGGCAGATGGTGGCATATGAATGCAATAAAAATCTTAAATTCATAGTGATGACTATGAATCAATTGCTGATTGTCAGAAAGTCCCAACTGGTTCTAACATCAGTGCCCTTTAGGGAAGGAAATTGTCATCCTTACCTGATCTGGCCTACGTGTGACTCCAAACCCACAGGAGGGTGGTTGACTCTTAACTGCCCTCTGGGAAATTAGGGATGGGCAGCAGATGCTAGCCCAGTGACACCCATGAATGAGGGAGAAAAAAAAAGCAATATGCTTAAAAGGTATGAATACAGGGAGGTTACTTCAAAAGTCAACTTACTGAAATTTGCAATATTTGAATAAGAGATGCAGGGTGCTCAGCATTTTCAGTTAAGAGTAATGGTGGGATTAGTAGGTGGGGGTTTGCCACTATAAGAATGAAGAGCCTGGCAAGGAATTGTGGTTACTGTAAAAATGGGAATTTTCTGAAGGATCGTACAAGTGACAATGAGTGATTGTGTGGATTGAGTGGGTGAATGGTGTGGAGAGGAAGTCAGATGTTAGAAGTATGCTAGATACTATGCAGCTGAAAATAGATGCTACTTGTTAAAAGTCAGTAATAGTTAGGAATGCAAGAGTAGGGGCAACAGTGGCCTTACTTAATGGAAGTTCAGGACTAGCAAGATAGATGGATAAATTAAAGCAAAAGCAGCATACTCTTATTATAAGGCAGAGGTATAATACAATTGTGAATGTGTGCAAACCGATTATTACGCAACTCAATATAGAGTTTGTAGCACCCATGAGGGAGTTATGAAAGCAATAAGATGCCAGAGGTGTGGGATTACCTTTCAGTTGCAGAGAAATTTCAAAGTAGTTGCTTTCTTTCACTAGAATAATTGTTCTGATGTGATCGAAAAGTTTACATGAACCATCCGGCTACCACATAAAAATACAGACATATTTAAGTGAATCACAAAAATAATTGAGGAATTTAGAAAGAAAGAAAATTCAAAAGTGGAATGTGCTCAAAGTGGAATTAAGACTAGGTTTATGATGAAAACCAAGGATACAAAGCAGCCAAAAAGCCGGTTTTTGAATGCAATGACATCACACTCCTCTCTTTATGATGATAGGATGTAATAATTCATGAGTTATATCCAAAGCCTTTTTTTCCAATCAAACAGGCAAAAAGTATCCTGTTTGGGAACTCAAAATAATGGATATCAGATGGTGTGCAAAAAGGACAACGTTACATAGATTAAGGTAACAGCACTGAAAGTTACACTTTTTAGTACAATAAAATTATTTTATTCACTCATGGGATGTGGGCTTTGCTAGTTGGGTGAGCATTTATTGTCTGTCTCTAGTTTCCCTTGAGAAGGTGGTGATGAGCTTCCTTCTTTGCCATCTAGTTTCATGTAGGCAGACAATGTTGTTCCAGTGAGTTCCAGGATTTTAATTCAGCAACACGGAAGAACAGTGATATTTTTCCAAGTCTGGATGGTGAGTAGTTTGGAGGGGAATTTGCAGTGAGTGTGCTCTTATGCATCTGCTATTGTCATAGTGGTTGCAGGTTTGGAAGGTGCTATCAAAGTAGGCTCAGTGAACTTATACCAGTGCATCTTATGGACAGTACACCCTGCTGCCACTGAGTGTCAGTTGTGGAAGGAGTGAATGTTTGTGAATATGATGCCAATTAAACAGGTTGCTTTGTTCTGATGGTTTTAAATTTCATGAGTTTTGTTTGAACTGCACACTTTTTCAAAATAGCCCTCAACTCCTCTATGATGAGTAGGCACAAGCAGGAATTGAGGCTGGGGCAGATCAGCTATGCTCTTATAGAATGACAGGGCAGGCTGCACTGTATGGCCAACTCATACCTGTGTTTTTTTAAACTCATAATCCCAACTCTTCCAGGAAGCCTCTGTGGTAACTTTTCTTGCGAGGACAATTGACTAGAAAAAGGGAGTTTATGGTGGAGTTATACAGGACAATGATGAGACCACACCTGGATTATTGAGTTCAGAGAAGGTTTACCAGACCAATAGCTGGAAAAGGGCAGGCTGTCAAACCAAGTTAAGATTGTGTTTCAATCAAATCACCTTCAATCATTAACAATCTTGCAACAATTCCTGTTGAGAGGACTGTGCGAGAATCTAGACCCAGAAGTTACCATTTTTAAAATAAGCACTGTTGAAGAAGGAGGTACCAGTTTAAAACTGTGAAAATCCTTTCCTAACCCAAAAGTTGAGTCTCCATACAGTCTTCCTGAAAAGACTGTGGAAGCAGACTATTTGAAAATTTTTAAGCCAGATGAGTAGGTTCTTGATAAAGGCACAGGAATATGGATTTAAGGTTATGAATTAGTCATGATGCTATTAAAGAGTAGAGCAAGCTCAAAGGCCAAATAACTTACTCTTGCTCCTTTCCCTATGAATTCCCTTGTAAGCAGGTATTCAGCATTGCAGACTTAACCAAATCCATGCAATTGTGACAAATCTACCAACTTAGCTCAACGCAGATGTCCAGTTTATTGGACATCTGTAAAAAATGGAACTGCTACTAATTTCAAACTACTCAGAGAAAGGACGTATTGATAATTTGAAAATAGTGTCACAGTAGAAAAACAAGGAGAGATTGAGGACAGCTGCATCTCTAACAGGGGGAAACAGGCATCAAGAGTTCTACAACCTTTACAGATCGGATGTAAACAGCCTCATGCTCCACTGTCCACAGGAAAGAGGTTTCAAATGATGGACCACAATGACTATTGTCAAAAGACTATGTATTGTTGAGAGAAAGGCAGCAGAGACAATTTTCCAAGTTTTCATAATAGAAAGGTAGCAATCCACTAGGGCTGCTGCACTGATTAATATGTTGTGAAAAGAAAAAAATGAGGACTTACTAGTCTGTTAAATAGACCATTAATACCTGCCAGTATCAGTATGTACGATAATGCTTCAAGAAATTGAAAAGAAACAGTTGCACTAAAATCTGCTCCAAATTGTGTTATACCAAGAGTCTGAACACCAAGTATTGTTAAACTAAAGTAAAACGAGTTACAAATTTTTATAGATAACAGCACCTGAACAGGGAGCGTACGTATGGCAAAGACTACAGATGAGCTAGTCCCACAGGAAATGACAGGAATACTGAAGGCCACCTTGTTAATGATATACCAGATGTAGATTATGGCAGAACAGTGGTTAGCACTGTTGTCTCTCTGCACTAGGGACCCAGATTCAATTACAGCCTTGGCAACTGTCTATGTGGAGTTGGAACATTCTTCGTGTGTCTCTGTGGGTTTCCACTGGATGCTCTAGTTTCTTCCCATAGTCCAAAAACATGTAGGTTAGGTGGATTGGCTATGCTAAATTGCCCTGTAGTATCGAGGGTTGTGTGGGTTAGGTGATTAATTATGGTAAATGTGGGGCTGGGTCTGGTTGGGATGCTCTGAGGGTCACTGCAGATTTAATGGTCTGAATGGCCTCTCTCTCTGTACTGTAGGGATTCTGATTCTATTAAAAAATACACACAAGAATTAAGATGCACAGGGAAAATCAGGAAATGCTGAAGAGAGGCAGTGGTAAACTAACTTCAAATGAATGAGGAAAAAGAAAACAAGGAATTTGAAAAAACAAGGTTGTTATTAAACAGGAACAAATTGAGAGGCATTGTCTAAATAATGAAATTGATCTTCAGAGAAAGCACCTAAAATGAAATAGAACATGCAGAGGAAACCAAATGAAATGTTTCAGGTCATTCAGCAGGTGAATGGAATGGGGGTGCCCAGAAACATAAATTAAAAGAGGCACTAAACATGTTATATGACTCATTCAGTGGTGAACCACAAAAGGGCAGATTGGGATTGGGATTGTGAGAATCCCAATCAGGAGCAGAGGAGCACCCAGTTAGAACAGGATTGACCTGTCACTATCTTTGATGCACAAAAATAATGTCACCCAAGAATGGAGAGTTCAGTGCACAGGACACCAGGAGTTTGTAGTACTGTAAGGCATTAAGTCCACCAATCCTGAGCTACAAAGAAAATCGCTACCATATTTTCCTGTAAGGATCAGAAGCCTTGTCCTCCAAGTGCTTTCTTTTACAGATGTTACAGATATGTGGATTTAAAAAAAACCCTTTCAATCACGAAGGCATAGAGATATACAGCACGGAAACAGACCCTTCAGTCCAACTGGTCCATGCCGACCAGATATTCCAACCCAATCTAGTCCCACCTGCCAGCACTTGGCCCATATCTCGCCAAACACTTCGTATTTATATACCCATCCAGATGCCTTTTAAATGTTGCAATTGTACCAGCCTCCACCACTTCCTCTGGCAGCTCATTCCATACATGCACCACCCTCTGCATGAAAAAGTTGCCCCTTAGATCTCTTTTATACTTTTCCCTTCTCACCCTAAACCTATGCCCTCTAGTTCTGGACTCCCTGACCTCAGGGAAAAGACTTTGTCTATTTATCCTATCCATGCCCCTCATGATTTTGTAAACCTCTATAAGGTCACCCCTCAGCTTCCGACACTCCAAGTAAACAGTCTCAGCCTGTTCAACCTCTTCCTATAGCTCAAATCCTCCAACCCTGGCAACATCCTTGTAAATAGCAAATTTTGAGAAGATTTGTAGCTCAGGTTGATGTTTTGGATATAGGTTTGCTCGCTGTGCTTGGAGGTTCATTTCCAGACGTTTTGTTACCCTACTAGGTAACATCTTCAGTGGGCCTCATGTGAAGCAATGCTGAAAATCCCTGCTTTCTATTTATATGTTTGGGTTTCTTGGGGTTGGTGATGTTATTTCCTGTGGTAAAGTCACTTCCTGTTCCTTCTCTAACTCAATGTGTTTGTTGATAGAGTTCCGGTTGGAATGCTATGCTTCTAGGAATTTCCATGCGTATCTTTGTTTGGCTTGTCCTAGGATGGGTGTGTTGTCCCAGTCGAAGTGGTGTCCTTCTTCATCTGTATATGAGGATACTAGTGAGAGAGGATCATGTCTTTTTGTGGCTAGTTGGTGTTCATGTATCCTGGTGGCTAATTTTCTGCCTGTTTGTCCAATGTAGTGTTTGTTACAGACCTTGCACGGTGTTTTGTAAATGACGTTAGTTTTGCTCAAGTTCATTATCTGCTGTTTTAGTGTGCTGGGGGGTTTGTGGGCTACCATGATGCCAAGGGGTCTGAGTAGTCTGGCAGTCATTTCTGAGATGTCTTTGATCAGACAAAAGGAAGAGAGCGAAATGAAAAATGGACCAGTTTAAATTATGATTAAAAGCAGAGGAAAATTTTAAAAGAAAAGGAGAAAGTGAGGTGTTTTGAACTTCAGAAGTTGGCAATGAAAGAGGAAAGTGGAGAATGTAGGTTTGCTCGGTGAGCTGGATGGTTCATTTCCAGATGTTTCGTCACCATATTAGGTAACATCTTCAGTGGGCCTCTAGGAGAGGCAACTGCACATAAATATATAAATAGAAAGCAGGAATCGAGTTTCTTTGGGTTGGTGACGTCACATCCTGTTCTTTTTCTCAGGGGGTGGTAGATGGGGTCTAACTCGATGTGTTTGCTGAGTGTGTTGCAGTTAGAATGCCATGCTTCTAACAAACAGAGTTAGACCCCATCTACCACACCCTGCGAAAACGAACAAGAAATGACATCACCAACTCAAAGAAACCCAAACACATAAATAGAAAGCAGGAATCATGCACAGTGCTTCACCTGGAGGCCCACTGGAGATGTTACCAAGTAGGGTGATGAAATATTTGCAAATGAACCTTCCAGCTCAGCAAGCAACCCTATATTCAGAACCTCAACCTGAGCTACAAATCTTCTCAAAACTTGCTAAGAGGAAAGTTGACTTAAATGGCAGACATAGAAACTAGGAGCAGTGATAGGGACAGTGATGTAACCAAAAGCTTGGTGGGGATCTGTTAAACATGTCCAAGCATTACCAAAGTTTAGAGAGAGACGTAGAAGCCTTTGATTTCATTTAAGAAAGTGACTAAACAAATGAAGTGACTGGTGATCATATGGGTATTGCGGATTCAAACAAAATTGGTAGGTAGTGATATAAATACCTCACTATCAGAGGAGGTATCTGGGGAGTATGATTGGTTGAAAAAGGCCATCTTAAGCACATATGAACTAATACCAGAAGCCTACAAACAACGTTTTAGGAATCTAAGGAGGGAACCTGGTCAAACAGATAAGTTTGAAAGGATCAAAGTAATTTTGATAAGTGGATAAGGGCATTGAAAAATAGATCAGACATATGACAGTCCTGGAAAGACTTAGTTTAGAAAAGTTCAAAAATTCACTTCTGAAGTAGCAAGAACACGGAGGAGCAGAGAGTTAAAACTGCAAGGTTAGCAATAAACTAGATGATTGAGTTTGATTTATGAACTAAGTATGGCTTCCAATATCAATGTCAACCTGTGAAGGATAAAAGTAGGGGGAAAAAATCCTCAGGCAATGAGATGTTACAGCAAGTATATCCTGGGACTTTTCCTGACTGTGTGGTAACAAGGTAACAAAGCCACCAGGTTGAAACAGGAAACAAATATCTAGAATAAAAGATAGTGCACATAGATAAGGAAATTGAAGTTAAATGATCACAAACTATGTTTGATAAAATACTTGAGAAAAAAAAAACAAGAACAGGTAGAGGAAAAAGTCTATAATTTCAGTTCAGAGAAATTAACTGAATGATAAAAACTGAAGCAGTTATATCAAAATGTACACGAAGAATTGTATATCCCAGAATGTTACTATTTTAAAAATGAAGCCTTGATGAGGAAATGGAGACCATTACATATTCAAGCAGAAGTTCAAGCTGTATTACTGTTGGGTTATGGAAAGGTGGTGTTGCGGTTAGTACGAGGTAACAGTAGGTGGTCACTTGGCAGTCAGGAAAACTCAAGCTAAAATATAAAAAACATTTTTATTGGACTGAACTGCATAGAGACATGGTTGAATTTTGCCAGATGAGTGATCGCCATTCGCTGAAACTCACTTCAATTATATTATCTTTCAATCTTTTTGAACCTGTGCCAATTTTAGGGGGTTAATATATAAGAATGTTGCTTAATTGGAACAGCATTTCCTGTATCATCTTCTTGATTAATTAGATGAGTACTTCACAGCTTATTCTTATGTCTCTTCTTGTGATTGTAATGATACGAAGTTAGGTGAACAGGCAGGTAGTACTGAGGAAGTGGGGAGGCTGAGAAGGATCTAGACAGTTTGGGAGAGTGGTCCAGGAAATGGCTGATGGAATTCAATGTGAGCAAATGCGAGGTCTTGCACTTTGAAAAAAGAATACAAGCATGGACTACTTTCTAAACGGTGAGAAAATTCGTAAAGCCAAAGTACAGAGGCATCTGGGAGTGCTAGTCGAAGATTCTCTAAAGGTAAACATGCAGGTTGAGTCCGTGATTAAGAAAGCGAATGCAATGTGGTCATTTATCTCAAGAGGGTTGGAATATAAAAGCACCGTTGTGCTATTGAGACTTTATAAAGCTCTGGTTAGGCCCCATTTGGAGTACTGTGCCCAGCTTTGGTCCCCACACCTCAGGAAAGACATACTGGCACTGGAGCGTGTCCAGCGGTGATTCACATGGATGATCCCTGGAATGATAGGTCTAACATACGAGGAACGGCTGAGGATCCTGGGATTGTATTCATTGGAGTTTAGAAGATTAAGGGGAGATCTAATAGAACTTACAAGATAATAGATGGCTTGGAAAGGGTGGACGCTAGGAAATTGTTTCCGTTAGGCGAGGAGACTAGGACTCGTGGATTCTGGATTAGTGGTGCTGGAAGAGCAGAGCAGTTCAGGCAGCATCCAAGGAGCAGCGAAATCGATGTTTCGGGCAAAAGCCCTTCATCAGGAATAAAGGCAGAGAGCCTGAAGTGTGAAGAGATAAGCTAGAGGAGGGTGGGAGTGGGGAGAAAGTAGCATAGAGTACAATAGGTGAGTGGGGGAGGGGATGAAGGTGATAGAGCAGGGAGGAGAGGGTGGAGTGGATAGGTGGAAAAGGAGATAGGCAGGTAGGACAGGTCCGGACAAGTCATGGGGACAGTGCTGAGCTGGAAGTTTGGAACTAGTGCGAGGTGGTGGAAGGGGAAATAAGGAAACTGTTGAAGTCCACATTGATGCCCTGGGGTTGAAGTGTTCCGAGACGGAAGATGAGGCGTTCTTCCTCCAGGCATCTGGTGGTGAGGAAGTGGCGGTGAAGGAGGCCCAGGACCTCCATGTCCTCAGCAGAGTGGGAGGGGGAGTTGAAATGTTAGGCCACGGGGCGGTGTGGTTGATTGATGCGGGTGTCCCGGAGATGTTCCCTAAAGTGCTCTGCTAGGAGGCGTCCAGTCTCCCCAAGGTAGAAGAGACCGCATCGGGAGCAACGGATACAATAAATGATATTGGTGGATGTGCAGGTAAAACTTTGATGGATGTGGAAGGCTCCTTTCGGGCCTTGGATAGAAGTGAGGGAGGAGGTGTGGGTGCAGGTTTTACAGTTCCTGTGGTGGCAGGGGAAGGTGCCAGGATGGGAGGGTGGGTTGTAGGGGCGCGTGGACCTGACCAGGTAGTCACGGAGGGAAAGGTTTTTGCGGAAGGCGGAAAGGGGTGGGGAGGGAAATATATCCCTGGTGGTGAGTGGGGTCTTTTTGGAGATGGCGGAAATGTCGGCAGATCGTTTGGTTTATACGAAGGTTGGTAGGGTGGAAGGTGAGCACCAGAGGCGTTCTGTCCTTGTTACGGTTGGAGGTGCGGGATGTGGACAAGATGCGTTGGAGGGCATCTTTTTTTTTATTTAATAGATATTTTTATTAGAAATTTAACATTTTTACAAGTTTACAAAAATAAACAAAACTCTCAGATATACAATTAGCTCAAATATACAATAGCCAAAATTTGACAAAAAAAAACCAAAAACAAAACAAAAACCGAAAAGGAAAAAAACCAAACAAACAAAACTCAACTATCTACTAATCTAACCTACAACTAACCAGGGTGTATATTTAAGTCTCTTACATGCTCGGGATGTGTTAGCATCAGATATAATAAAACCCGTATTCGTGCGGGATTCCTCCCCCGAGGGGCCGCGGACCAGCCAGGTTTGTAATCTCAATTAAATAAAAGCCCTTGTTAGGATAGCCGAAATATCTGTATTTATGTAATTCAAAAAGGGCTGCCATATTTTATAAAATAATTCGGTCTTTCGGTGCACCATATTTGTAAGGAAGTCAAGGGGAATACATTCCATAATTAGTCTGTGCCAATTTGAAAATCCAGGGGGGCCCTCCGCCGCCCAGTTCACCAAAATATTTTTCCTTGCACAGAAAGAAAGAATAGAAAATAGTCTCTTCCCGTACGTGTCCAGGGAGGGAAAGTTCGAAAAGCCCAAGAGGAGAGATACGGGGTCCACTTTTATTTCCGTTCCTAAAATTTCTGTCAGGGTACTTGCTACTTTAGTCCAATATCTACGGATCTTATGACAGGTCCATAAGCAATGTACAAGAGTGCCCACCTCTATTTTGCATTTAGGACACATTGGAGATGCTCCCGCCTTAAATTTTGCCAATCGAACCGGTGCTATATGGGCCCTATGAAGTATCTTCAGCTGGATAGCCTGGGTTCTGTTACAAATAGTAATTCTTCTAGCATTGTCCCAGATATCATTCCACGTTTCTGTGGAGATTTCTAGTCCCAGATCCTGATCCCATGTTTTAAGCAGATTATCCATATCTCCCGATACTTCATCATGTAGTAAATGATAAATATTACTGACGGAAGATACCCCCACTGGTCGTAGGACACTACATTCTCTATCGGATTTATAAAGACTATCTAATAACGTAGTCTTCTTCTGTATATAATCTCGAATTTGGAAGTATCGAAAGAGGTCTCCATTGGGTAATCCGAATTTCTGACGCAGCTGTCCGAAAGACATCAGGACCCCATCTTTAAATAAATCCCCGAGACATGAGATACCCCTGGATCTCCAGAGTTTAAAAGTGGCATCTGTTAACCCCAGTTGGAATCCCCATGCTCCCACTATCGGTGCATAGGGGGATGTTTTATGTGAATTACCCTCATTTTGCCGCATTATATTCCAAGCCTTGATTGTATTTAGTATTATAGGGTTTTTACAGTGATCTGTAATGATTTTCCTCTTGTCTGAGAATAAAAGGTTAATAAGTGGGTATTTTACTTGAGAGGCCTCGATGTCCAACCAGATTGATTGTGGATCAGACAAGACCCAATCAGCTATGTAACTTAATAGGGAACTTAATTGATATTTCCTAAAATCTGGGAAGTCCAATCCACCCCTTGCCTGTGGAAGCTGTAGCTTCTTCAGCTTAATGAGGGGCCGCCTATGATTCCAGATAAAGGAACTCAACCAGCCGTATAATTTACATAAAGCCGTCCTCGGCAGCATCACCGGAAGCATTCTCATAGGATATAGAAGACGGGGCAGGATATTCATTTTGATTAATGCTATTCTACCCAACCAGGAAATTGGCAGGTCTCCCCATCGCTGGAGGTCCTGCCTTATCCTTTCCAATAAATACACAAAATTAGCCTTATACAACTGACCAAATACTGGAGTAATAAAAATGCCTAAATATAAGAAACCCTCCAGGGACCAGTGAAAGGGAAAAAGGGAACCGTCCGCTAAGCGGGGTATCACAGCAAGGCCACCCATTGGCATAGCCTCCGATTTTGAAAAATTAATTTTATAGCCTGAGAATGCACTAAATGTATTAATAACTTGGATTAAGCGAGGTATGGACATCAAAGGGTTACTGAGGAATAGAAGAACATCATCTGCATAAAGGGTAATTTTATGTTTACCTGTACCAATCCTTGGGGCCACTATATTAGGATCAGCTCGTATAGCTTCTGCTAGTCGTTCAATTATTAGCGTGAATAACAATGGCGAGAGGGGACATCCCTGACGGCAGCCCCTACCCACACTGAAGCTATCCGAGCCTAATCCATTGGTAACCACAACTGCTTTGGGATCACTATACAATGTTGAGACCCATTTGGTAAACACCTGTCCAACACCAAACCTCTCCAATGTGTAAAACAAATATGACCATTCGACCCTATCAAATGCCTTTTCCGCATCTAATGAAACCACTACTCCTGGTATCTTTCCCTGATGACAAGCTTGAATCATATTCAGAGCCCTTCTAACATTATTGGATGATCTACGGCCCTTAATAAACCCCGTCTGATCCTCCTTTATAATATGTGGCAGTATCCTTTCTAGTCTCAGTGCTAACGTTTTAGAGAGGATTTTAAAATCTACATTTAGCAAGGATATTGGTCTGTATGATGTACAATCTTCTGGGTCCTTTCCTTTTTTAAGGATAAGAGAGATATTTGCCTCTTTCAGCGAAGGCGGGAGACAGCCCTGACTATATGCATAGTTATACATGTCCATAAGTGGACCAGCCAGTATTTCTGTAAATTCTTTATAGAATTCAGCTTGAAAGCCATCTAGGCCCGGCACCTTACCACTTTGAAGGTGCCTAATTGCATCAACTATTTCTTGGGATGTAAGAGGAGCATTTAGGACCGATACTTGTTCCGGAGTTAGGTCTGGAAAAGTCAAATTTTTAAAAAATGACTGCATCCTCTTCGTCCTATCTTCACAATCCTGTGATTTATATAACTCAGAATAGAATTCTCTAAAGGTCACATTAATCTTTTTATGATCATGAGTCAAAATACCCATACTTTCCTTGATAGACATAATAGTCTGAGGGGCCTTTTTTTTCTTTGCAAGAAATGCTAAGTATCTACCCGGTTTGTCGCCATATTCATATAACCTTTGCTTTGCAAATAATATTTCCCTCTTAGCCGTTTGAGTAAGTGTAGTGTTTAGAGCTGTCCTAAGAGCTGTAATCCTTTGCAATTTAATAATAGAAGGTCTATCAGTGTATGCTGTTTCAGCCGCTTTTAAGGTAATTGCTATATTACCTATCTTACAGGATGATATGGAATTTAAAAAAATCGAGGGGGCAAAAAACATATCAATTCTGGTATGACATTTATGTGGATTAGAGTGGAAAGAAAAATCTCTACCCTGTGGATGAAGACATCTCCATACATCTACTAATCCTAATTCTTTGTTCAGATCCATCAATTGTCTAGATCTGGGAGATACTCCTGCAGTACTCTTGGGAATCCTATCTATTTCCGGATCCATAATACAATTAAAGTCTCCCCCTATAATTATATGACGGGCATCAAAAGCCATCAATTTTGAAAAGGCTTCCGTTATAAATTTAAAGGGGTGTGCCGGGGAGCAGTACAAATTTAAAATCCCATATTCCTCTCCATGTATGAGGGCTTTAATCAAGATATATCGTCCAGATTCGTCTTTTATCTGCTTTAGGATTTTGAAAGGGAAATTCTTCCGAACAAGAACAACAACTCCCCTGCTTTTTGAGCTAAAAGAAGAAAAAAAGGCCTGATCAAATCCGCCCTGTCGTAATTTCAAGTATTCTTTATCTGACAGGTGTGTCTCCTGTAGGAGAGCTATATCAACTCTTTCCTTCTTAAGATTTGATAATATTTTCTTCCTTTTGAGTGGCGAATTACTCCCCTTGACATTCCAGGTGCACCACTTAACCGACTGATCAACCATAATCCTCTGGGCCAATCTGAGACCCCTCGGGAGGGGGAACCCTATCCAGAACATCCCGAGCGTGGAACATGTAAAATTTACAAAAATAAAGCCTCTTTAATACACCCACAACAATACAGTAAAAAACTATTTCTAAATAAAAAAAAAATATATAATGAAGGGAAAACAACCCCGCTCCTAAAGACAGAGGTAAAATCGAATAAGGTAACCACCTCCCCCCACCAACATTAACCAAATCCATATATATATATATACACACACACACACACACACACACACACACACACACACCTCATATATACATAAAATAATAACAGAAAACAACTCAAAGGGGGGGGGGGGGAGAAAATCAAATCCCTCTCCCCACCCCCCATGATAATATTAAGCAGTAAGGTAAGAGAAAAAAAAGGGGAGGGGATATAAACCAAAGCAGGGGGGGGGGGGGGGGGGGGGGGGAAAGAGGGAGAAAGGCAGACCAACATCCATTATGTCCTACAGTTTATCTAAGAGAGTCCAAGAATTCCTTAGCCTTTTCTGGTGATCCAAAGTTATATACGGATCCTTCATGGTTAAAGCGTAACATCGCTGGGTAGCGTAAGGAGTACTGAACATTTAAGTCCCTTAAACGCTTCTTCACCTCATCGAATGCCTTCCTCTTTCGAACCAGAGCCGGGGAAAATCCTGAAATAGCATGATCTTGGATCCTTTGTAGATCATAGCTTGGGGGTCTTTTCCGAGATTTCTAGAGGCTTCTAGGAGTATCTGCCTCTCCCTGTAGCTCTGCAGCCGGAACAGGACCGGGCGTGAGCGCTGGTTCGAGCCGGGCCCGCGTATTGCGACCCGGTAGGCCTATTCCACCCTTACCTGGCCTGATCCAGCTTGCAGATTTAAAAGTTGTGGCAGCCACTGCTCCAGGAATGCTGTAAGCTGGCCTTCCTCTTCCCGTTCGGGAAGGCCCAGCAAACAAATATTTTTTCGGCGACCTCGATTATCGAGGTCGTCAATATGATTTTCCAAGGTCCGGACTCGCTGCTCGAGAGTCTGGACCTGATCCACGGCCGATTGAGCGGTTGCCGCGGAGGTCGCGGCCTTTAGCTCCGCCCCTCCGACTCGGTGTTGAATTTCTTCAATCTCTCGGTCGTGCTTCTGCAGCGCGGCCGAGAGCGACTCCCAACGGTTTCTGGATTCGACAATAAAGGCATCGATCTTTGAGTCAAGCTTGGAAAGCATTTCTGCAAGGCTTGTTACTGTTGGTAAGTCCCCCGGAGCGGCTGTGGACGCCTCTGCTGCAGCTGGAGAGTGTGGGGGAGGGGTTCCTGCTTGCTGAGAACTGCGGGCTCCCTTCCCTATAGTCATTTTAACTTAGGATTAAGTTGTTTAAATGTAATATTACACAACTAATTGAATTACAAAACTATTATAAATGATTTGGTGAGCTTGGTAGGGGGTAGGTGACCCACTGTGCCCAAGTCTTGGGAGGAGCACTATAGACTCAGTCTTACTGGGTCGTCGCCATCTTGGATCCCCGGAGGGCATCTTTAACCATGTGGGAAGGGAAATTGCGGTCTCTAAAGAAGGAGCCATCTGGTGTGTTCTGTGGTGGAACTGGTCCTCCTAGGAGCAGATACGGCGGAGGAATTGGGAATACGGGATGGCATTTTTGCAAGAGGTAGGGTGGGAAGAGGTGTAATCCAGGTAGCTCTGGGAGTCGGTGGGTTTGTAAAAAATGTCAGTGGCAAGTCGGTCGCCATTAATGGAGATTGAGAGGTCCAGGAAGGGGAAGGAGGTGTTAGAGATGGTCCAGATAAATTTAAGGTCAGGGTGGAATATATTGGTGGTTGATGAATTGCTCAACTTCCTCGCAGGAGCATGAGGCGGCACCAATGCAGTCATCAATGTAGCGGAGGAAGAGGTGGGGAGTGATGCCGGTGTAATTACAGAAGATCAACTGTTCTACTTAGCCATATGTGTGCCCATGGTTACCCCTTTGGTCTGGAGGAAGTGGGAGGATTCGAAGGAGAAATTGTTAAGGGTGAGGACCAGTTCGGCCAAACGAATGAGTGTGTCAGTGGAAGGGTACTGTTGGGGATGTCTGGAGAGGAAAAAACGGAGGGCTTGGAGGCCCTGGTCATGGCGGATGGAGGTGTAGAGGGATTGGATATCTATGGTGAAGATGAGGCATTGGGGGCCGGGGAAACGGAAGTCTTGGAGGAGGTGGAGGGCGTGGGTGGTGTCTCAAACGTATGTGAGGAGTTCCTAGACTAGGGGGAATAGAACAGTGTCGAGGTAGGTAGAGATAAGTTCAGTGGGGCAGGAGCCTGCTAAGACAATGGGTCGGCCAGGGTGGTCAGGCTTGTGGATCTTGGGAAGGAGGTAGGACCGGGCAGTGCGGGATTCCCGGACTATGAGATTGGAAGCTGTGGGTGGGAGATCTCCTGAGGTGATGAGGTTCTGTATGGTCTGGGAGATGATGGTTTGGTGATGGGGGGGTGGGGTCATGGTCGAGGGGGCAGTAGGAAGAGGTGTCCTCGAGTTGGCATTTGGCTACACAGCCTTAGAATTAGAGGGGGTAAATTCAGAACATAAATGCGGAGACATTTCTTCAGGCAGAGAATGGTGGACCTGTGGAATTCATTGCCGCGGAGTGCAGTGGAGGTCAGGACGCTAAATGTCTTCAAGGTAGAGATTGATAAATTCTTGATGTCACAAGGAATTAAGGGCTACGGGGAGAATGCGGGTAAGTGGAGTTGAAATGCCCATCAGCCATGATTGAATAGCCTTACTTCCACTCCTGTGTGTTATGGTCTTATGGTAATAGCATTCAGATCATTTCAATTTTCCTCTGGAAGGTGACTCAATTTATCCCAATTTTTGAAGAATATCATTCAAATTTATTTGGTATTGGTTCTTCATTGAGTTGAAACTAGGACCACATTCTCCTTTTGTTTTCCTTCCCTATCAAAATACCATTTGAGCATATTCACCCATACTAATGGTGCCAAACCAGATGGGACCCAATGGTTATGCATTGATTACTGCAAAGTCAATACAATTTTGAAATTTGGTTCATATCCTATTCCATGGCTGGAAGACCATATTGCAAAGATTAGACAAGCAATTTATATTTTGAAGCTTAAGCAAAGTATACTGGTAGTTACCTTGATCAGAGAGTACAGAGGGAATTTCTGCTTTCATGATGCCAAATGGACGGTATCAGTTTAAGTCATGCCATTTGGCATGAAAAATGTGCCAGCCAGATTTCAAAGACTAACCAATAAAGTAATTTCATGTATGGTGTACAGCAACATCTGGAGATTTGGAGTCTTAAATGGAAGATACACTCAGAGCATCATTGGATTGTTCGATGCACTGTGGGAAGCAGGTTTGGTAATAACAACCCCTTTAAATATTTTAAATTTTCCAAAAAACTTGGAGAAATACCAAACTGTTTAGATAGCATTTATTGTTACAGCCATTACATGTGTTCAGTAGCAGAAAAATAGATTGAAATGGACTATAGAATTGAACATCTGCATGCTTAAAAATGAAGCTTTGTGTATTGATTTTCTTTTAAAAGAGGGGAGGTGTGAGTTTAAGTGGCTTTTGATCTTTTTTTAAAAAAAAAAAATGGACAGGTTGAAATAGACATGCCAAGCAGTCTGTTCCAAGTCAATAAACAGCTTGAAGGACCTTTGGGTTTTTAAAGAAGTTGATAAAATAAAAGCAGAGCGAGTGTGGAGTCAGGCTCCCACAGAAAAAGGCTCTTAGTTTAGTTTTCAGTAGTTGTATGGGTTCTATGAAGTTGCCATACACCTCTCCCTACTACAGCAAAACACTGGAGTCGTCTTCGCCAGAATTTTCATATTCTTTCCTTAGACTGGAGAAATATTACATGAGGCAATCTACTGAATTTGCTTGTGCCAAGAGTGTTTATATGGAGTGTTACTGTATTTAGCTAAACAGCAACTATTCCATAATCTATTGGAAAACACGAGAACAAAAAAGTTATACTAATTGTTTCCTTTAACTGTAAAATAAGATTAAACAAAAATGTTTTGCTGAACATGGAGTAGTCTAATCCTGACACTTGCCTTTAAATAAGGATATTACAGCTCAGTACAGGCCTTTCAGTCCTTGATGTTGCGCCGATCTGGGGAACCAATGTGAAGCCCATCTCACCTATACTATTCCATTCTTGTCCATATGCCTATCCAATTTAAATGCCCTTAAAGTTGACAAATCTACTACTGTTGCAGGCAGTGCATTCCACACCCCTACTACTGAGTAAAGAAACTGCCTGACATCAGTCTTATATCTATCAGCCTTTAATTTAAAGCTATGTCCCCTCATGCTAGCCATTACCAGAGGGAAAAGGCTCTCACTGTCCAACCTATCTAACCCTCTGATTATGTATCTCAATTAAGTCACCTCTCAACCTACTCTCTAACAAAAACAGCCTCAAGTCCCTCAGCCTTTCAGAAGGCCTTCCCTCCACACCAGGCAACGTCCTAAGTAAATCTCCTCAGAACCCTTTTATAAGCTTCTGCATCCTTCCTATAATGCAGTGACCAGAACTGTATGCAATACTCCAAATGTGGCCGCAGAGTTTTGTACAGCTGATCTCATTGTTCCAAAACTCAATCCCTCTACCAATAAAAGCTAACACACCGTATGCTTTCCTAAACACCCTATCAACCAGTGTGGCAACTTTCAAGGACCCATGTACCTGGACACATCTCTGCTCATCTACACGACCAAGAATCTTACCATTAGCCCAGTACTCTGCATTCCCGTTACTCATTCCAAAGTGAATCACCTCACACTTCTCTGCATTAAACTCCATTTGCCACCTCAGTCCAGCTCTGCAGCTTATCATTAATGTCTCTAACCTCCAGCATACTTCATCACTATCTAGAATTCTACCGCCCTTAGTGCCATCTACAAATTTACTAACCCATCCTTCAATGCACTCAAAAGAGAAAATGCTGGAAAATCTCAGCAGGTCTGGCAGCATCTGTAAGGAGAAAAAGAGCTGATGTTGAGTCTAACTGACCCTTTGACAAAGGGTCAGTTAGACTCTGAATGTCAGCTTTTTTCTCTCCTTACAGACTTGCTGAGATTTTCCAGCATTTTCTCTTTTGGTTTCAGATTCTAGCATCCATAGTAACTTACTTTTACTTCTATGCACTCATCCAGGTCATTTATATTAAGTGACAAACAACAGTGGACCCAGAACAGATCCTTGCAGTACCCCACTAGTAACTAAACTCCAGGACAAACATTTCCCATCAACCGCCCTCTTTCAACTCACCAATTTCTGATCCAAACCACTCAATCATTCTCAATGCCGTGCCTCCATATTTTGTGCAATAGCCTACCATGGGGAACCTTATCAAATGCCTTACTGAAATCCATATACTCCACATCAACCATTTTGCCCTCATGCATCTGTTTGGTCACCTTCTCAGAACTCAAAGGTTTGAGGCATGACCTACCCTTCACAAAACTGTGTTGACTATCCCTAATCAAATTATTCCTTTCTAGTTTATAAATCCTGTCTCATAACTTTTTCCAACACTTTACCCACAACCAAAGTACGGCTCACAGGTCTAATTTCCAGGATTGCACGTTAATCCCATCTAGTCTAGTAGTTGTTGTGGTCCTGTTCACCGAGCTGGGAATTTGTGTTGCAGACGTTTCGTCCCCTGTCTAGGTGACATCCTCAGTGCTTGGGAACCTCCTGTGAAGCGCTTCTGTGATCTTTCCTCCGGCATTTGTAGTGGTTTGTCTCTGCCGCTTCCGGTTGTCAGTTCCAGCTGTCCGCTGCAGTGGTCGGTATATTGGGTCCAGGTCGATGTGCTTATTGCAACACAAATTCCCAGCTCGGCGAACAGAACCACAACAACGAGCACCCGAGCTACAAATTTTCTCACAACTTTGAACACCTATGGGCGAGAGTCTAGTAGTATCAGTACTCTCCTCGACCACTTTTATTTTTCTATGGTGAAAACTGAATAAAAGTATTCAATTAGTGGTTCCCCAACTCCTGGACTTCAACACAACCTTCCACTACTATGCTTGATTAGCCCTAATCTTACTCTAGTTATTCTTTTATTCCTGATATAACTAGAGAAAGCCTTAGGGTTGATCCTACCCACCAATGACATCTCATGACCCCACCTGGCTGCTCTTCGCTCTCTCTCTTTAGGTCTTTCCTGGCTAACTTTTAACACTCAAGCACGCTAGCTGAGCCATCAGTTCATCCTAACACGAGCCACCTTCCTCTTGACAAGAGATTCAACTTCCTCCCTGCCTGATCAGTACATACTTACCGAGGACTCAGTAGTTGGCCCTTGAATAAGCTCCATGTTTCAATTGTGCTCATCCCCTGCAGTTTCCTTCCCCATCCTATGTGTCCTAAATCTTGCCTAATTACATGGTAATTGCCTTTCCCCCAGCTATAACTCTTGCCCTGTGGTATATACCTATCCCTTTCCATCAAAGTAACCATAACCGAATTGTGGTCACTCAAAGTGCTCACCTCCCTCCAAATCTAACACCCTGGCCGGGTTCATTACCCAGTATTACATCTAATGTGGCCGCACCCCTGGTTGGTCTGTCTACATACTGTCAGGAAACCCTCCTGCACACATTGGACAAAAACTGACCCATCTAAATTATTTGAACTCTCATATTCCCAGTCAATATTTGGAAAGTTAAACTACACTGTCACACTTGCACCTATTGAGGAGCATCTTTGCTATCCTACTCTCTGCATCTCTGGAAATATTTGGAGGCCTATAGAAAACTCAACAGGGTAACCTCTCCTTCCCGGTTTCTAATCTCAGTCCATACTACCTCAGTAGACGAGTCCTCAAACGTCTTTCCAGCAATCATAACTGTCCTTGACTAACAGTGCCACACCACCCCCTCTTACTTTTTTCTCTGTTCTTACAGAAAAATCTAAATCCCAGAACCTGTAATAACCATTCCTGACCCTGCTCTACCCAGGTCTCTGAAATGACATCAAAATCTCAGGTACCAACCTATGCTGCAAATTCACCCACCTTACTCCAGATGCTCCTGGCATTGAAGTAGACACACTTCAAACCAGTTTCTTGCCTGCTGGTACCTTCTTGTGATCTTGAAATCTTATTGATTTCACTACTCTCATCCTCCCATAATTTCAGTTCCCATCTCCCAGCTGAATCAATCAGTTTAAACCCACCTGAAGAGCATTAGCAAATATTTCCCCCCCAGGATATTGGTACCTCTAGTTTAGGTGAAGACTATCCTGTTTGTAGAGGTCCCACCTACCCCAGAAAGAACCCCAATTATCCAGGAATCCCAAACTCTCCCTCCTGCACCATCCCTGTAGCCTCATGTTCAACTCTTCTCCATATTCCTAATTTCATTAGCACATGGCACAGGCAAAAACCAGAGATAACTGTTAGAGTTCTAAGCTTCAACCCTAGCTCCCTGAATTTTTGCTTTAAATCCCCATCTCTGTTCCTACCTATGCCATTGGTCCCTATGTGGACCACAACTCGGGGCTGCTCCCCTTCAAGGATTCCGAAAACACCACAAACTCTGGGAAGCATCTGGGAAGCAACACATCAAACTTGAGTCTCCCTCATTCCCACAGAACCTCTGTCCCCTAACTATGGAGTCCCAAATTACTAATCCTTTGCTCCTCTTCCCCTTTCCCCTCTGAGCAACAGGGACAGACTATGTGCCAGAGACCTGTGCCCCATTACTTACCCCTGGTAAGTCATCTCCCCCCAACTGTATCCAAAACCGTATACTTGAGGGGAATGGCCACAGGGGATCCCTGCACTGCCTGCCGGTTCCCTTTCTGTCCCCTGACTGTAAGCCATCTAACCTTCTTTACCAGTGTGTGACTACCTCCCTGTAACTCTTCAATAATCCGCTCCGCCTCCCAAATGACCCAAAGTTCATCCAACTCCAGTTCCCTAACACGGTTTGAGAAGTTGGAGTTGGGTGCACTTCCCACAGATGCAGTCAGCAGGGACACTACTGGTGACCCTTACCTCCCACATTCTGCAGGAGGAACATTCAACTGCCCTAACCTCCATTTCCACTATTCTAAATTCCCAACGAGACTACAGAAAAACACAAGCCAGTCACCTTACCAATCGGCACACACTTTTTCGGCTAGAGGAAGATGACAGCGACGGGTGGGAAACACTATTCAAGTAGTATCTGGGGTAAAGCAACCACCCAAATAAAGCCTCACTTATCCAGCAGTCCAGTGTCTGTTTCTGCTCAGTGTGCGCTCTGCCTATACACAAGGTAAACCTTTATAGAGTTTAAAATTTCTTCTCTGGTCCTTGCTGTCACTCCTCCCACTCCCATCAGGAAAGCTGAACTCCTGAAGTTAGCTTTTATAACTAACAAACAGAGTTAGGGTCTATGCTATCACCTTGATGTATTTGAAAGGAGTTTAATCTGGTCCATAACAATAATAAATAAATTGGACCAGCTAGAAATGTTTAATTCAGACTGGACACTGGCCCATAATATAGTGGGCATGGAAAACTATTTTGAGGTGGGGGTGGATGATAACAGAGGACATGGTTCTCATAGCCCTGTAACAAGAGGAGGCATGGACACATATGTCTTTGGATCTCAAACTAAAAACATTGGTGGACAGGGTAACAAAGACTGTAGTTTTGAATGGAAAAAAGCATTCACCTCCCACAACTGTGACTACAGCAGGGCTTCGACAGCACTGGGAGAGGAATAACTAATCAATTTGAAAATATACTTTCCCAAAATGAGAAGGGGGGGGAAGAGGGGGTGAGGGGCCATAACAAATTCCAACAGTTGGTCAATTAAGTAGCTAGAGAACCCAGAAAGCTGTTGGCAAAGAGGAACTCGAGCATTTTGCTGTGAGGAAGAGATACATAGCAAGTTCATTCCCCTAACTACTGAAAACTAAACTAAAACCCTTGTTCTGTTGACAAATAATAAACAGTTCTGCAAAAGATATCTGCAAACTCAATGATTTCTTGTGATTGACTTGATTTCCCCAGACCTATCAATGCTCACAGTATTACATGTGCAGTTGATCTGGTTAAGAGAATTAAAGTTTGCTTTTACTTTCAAAAGGGCAATATGGACTTGCCTGATCACGAGTAATGCAATACACCAATATTCATCTTCCAAACTTTGTCAAAGTGCCTGACTGGGTTCCACTATTGTATGAGACTAGCTGGTGGGAGTAAGACTACTGCTGCAGAGAAATACATTTGAAGGGGCATTCATGTAACAAAAACGAACACTTGTATTTACATAGTGCCTTGTGGCATGAAACAGACTTAAAAATGTTTCCCAGATCTTGAAAGTATAGTTATTGCTCTGATAAGGCAGGTAATGTGTACATTGTATTCCCACAAACACCAACTCAATACAACCAGAAATTATGATGTTGACAGATGATTAAATTTTGGGCTGTACACAAGGAATAACACTCCTGCTTTAAAATACTGAACAGGCAGATGGGAACTCAATTTAACATGTCATCCAAAAGACAACCCCTCCAACAAAAGCAATATTCCTTCAGCACTGTATTTGAACATAAACCTTGATATTTTTTGGCTCAAGCCCTGCAACGGAACTTGAATCCTGAACCCTGCGGTTCAGAGGCAAGAGTGCTACTGCTGAGCCAGAGCAGCTTTACAGATTTAGTCTCCCACTTAGGAGCTATATGCTGAATGGTTTGTAGGAGATTGTTTAATGCTTTAAACATATAAGTCAGTAATAAGCAAAGCATGTGGAAACTAAGAAATAAAGGCATTCAGGCAATCATGGTTAGTAGTCAGAAGCCATGCAGTTAAAAGCCTTGAATGAGGAACAGAATGCCTTTAAGATTATGCCAAACAAAACTAATGGAAAAGGTGAATGTTGAAGTGTGGAATTCAATACGCACACAGTAATAGATAAAACTTGACAGAATGCCATAACTGACTTTGACATGCTAAAACTCCTCCATGAGCATATAAAATAAGCATAATCCTATTTTCCTGACATCTTATTGATTTATCAATTGATTACCAATGGTAATTTGGCACACACTCAGATCATGTCACAATCCTGGCACTAATACAACATATGGGTAACTGTTTTAATCTACCATCAGCAATTGGAGCAGAGCGCCAAATTGGACAAAATGTGGAGGAGAGCTAAACAGTCTGAAGGAGGTCCTGGAATAACATGTGCTGGGTGAGAATTAGTACCACACTAATTCTCAGGCAAAAGAGTTAGATGGCAAAGTCAAAGCTGAGTGGAGATACCACTTCTTGAGCAGGGAGGCTGAAACTGTGGTTGTGAAAGGGCACACAGACAGTCAAAAAAAAAAAAATTATGGAGCAGGATGAGACCTTCCTTTGTTCATTTCTTGAGTAGTTGAAACTTTATTGCTGGAACAGCACAGAAGGTCAGGCAGCATCCAGGGAACAGGAGATTCGACGTTTCGGGCACAAGCCCTTCTTCAGGAATGAGCAGAGAGTGTTCAGCAGGAGAAGATAAAAGGTAGGGAGGAGGGACTTGGAGGAGGGGCGTTGGAAATGTGATAGGTGGAAAGAGGTCAAGGTGAGGGTGATAGGCCGGAGTAGGATGGAGGCGGAGAGGTCAAGACGACGACTGCAGGTCAGGAAGGCGGTGCCGGGCTGGAGGGATTCGGCTGAGACAAAGTGGGGGGAGGGGGGGGATGAAGAAACTGGTGAAGTCCAAGTTCATCCCCTGTGGTTGGAGGGTTCCCAGTCGGAAGATAAGACGCTCCTCCTCCGACCGACACGTTGTTGTGGTTTGGCGGTGGATGAGTCCAATGACCTGCATATCCTCGGTGGAGTGGGAGGGGGAGTTGAAATGCTGTGCTACAGGGTGATTGGGTTGGTTCGTCCGGGTGGCCCAGAGGTGCTCTCTGAATCGCTCCGCAAGTAGGCGGCCTGTCTCCCCAATATAGAGGAGGCCACACCGGCTGCAGCGGATGCAGTAGATGATGTGGGTGGAGGTGCAGGTGAATCTGTGGCGGATATGGAAGTTTCCTTTGGGGCCTTGGAGAGAAGTGAGGGGGGAGGTGTGGGCGCAAGTGTTGCACCTCCTGCGGTTGCAAGGGAAGGTGCCGGGAGTGGAGGTTGGGTCGGTGGGGGGTGTGGATCTGACAAGGGAGTCACGGAGGGAGTGGTCTCTACGGAAAGCTGATAGGGGAGGGGAGGGAAATATATCTTTGGTGCTGGGGTCTGTTTGGAGGTGGCGGAAGTGACGGCGGATGATGCGCTGTACATGGAGATTGGTGGGGTGGTAGGTGAGGACCAGTGGGGTTCTGTCCTGGTGGCGGTTGGAGGGGCGGGGCTCAAGGGCGGAGGAGCGGGAAGTGGAGGAGATGCGGTGGAGGGCACCATCGACCACGTCGGGGGGGAAATTGCGGTCCTTGAAGAAGGAGGCCATCTGTGTTGTACGTATTTTCAAATGGTCCTCCTGGGAGCAGATGCGGCGGAGACGAAGGAATTGGGAGAATGGGATGGCGTTTTTACAGGGGGCAGGATGGGAGGAGGTGTAGTCCAGGTAGCTGTGGGAGTCGGTTGGTTTGTAGTAGATGTCCGTGTTGATTCGGTCGCCTGAGATAGAAATAGAAAGGTCGAGGAAGGGGAGGGAGGAGTCCGAGACTGTCCAGGTGAATTTGAGGTCGGGGTGGAAGGTGTTAGTGTAGTGGATGAACTGTTCAACCTCCTCGTGGGAGCACGAGGTAGCGCCGATACAGTCATCAATGTAGCGAAGGAAAAGATGGGGGGTGGGGCCAGTGTAGTTGCGGAAGATGGATTGTTCCACATACCCTACGAAGAGGCAGGCATAGCTGGGGCCCATGCGGGTGCCCATGGCTACTCCTTTTGTTTGGAGAAAGTGGGAAGATTGGAAAGAAAAGTTGTTCAGGGTGAGGACCAGTTCGGTCAGTCGAAGGAGGGTGTCGGTGGAAGGGTACTGGGTGGTACGGCGGGAAAGGAAGAAGCGGAGTGCTTTGAGTCCTTCGTGATGGGGGATGGACACCCTCGCGATGGAGGAGGCCAAGGACCTTCATGTCCTTGGCGGAGTGGGAGGGGGGAGTTGAAGTGTTAGGCACGGGGCGGTTGAGTTGGTTGGTGCGGGTGTCCTAGAGGTGTTCCCTGAAACATTCCGCAAGTCGGTGGCCTGTCTCCCCAATGTAGAGGAGACCACATCAGATGCAGTAGGCGGCCTGTCTTCCCTCCATCGCCAGATCCTGACCACACGACGCCTGGAGGAAGAGCGCCTCATCTTCCGCCTAGGAACCCTCCAACTACATGGGATGGATGTAGATTTCTCCAGTTTCCTCATTTCCCCTCCCCCCACCTTATCTCAGTCCCATCCCCCAGATTCAGCACCTGCAATCTTCTTCCTGACCTCTCCGCCCTATCAGCCTCACCACCTTCCACCTGTCGTACTCCCAGTGCCCCTCCCCCAAATTCCCTCCCCCCTACCTTTTATCTCAGGCAGAACTCACTGATGTATGTACAAAAAGGCAAGCTGCAGAAAGCACAGAAAACAACCTGATGTAATATCTAAACCAGTTCTCTGATGTTGTTATCCCACAAGCAACTAACAACTCACCCTAGTCTGGGCTGAGGCACTAGGGGTGTATAGGACATACAAATCACTCCAGCAACAGGTCCAGGCTTAGTGGAGAACATTGAACATCTAGACCTTCCTACCTAGTGGCACAGTGGCAGTGGTTAGCACTGCTGCCTCACAGCGCCAGAGATCCGGGTTCAATTCCCACCTCAGGCAACTGTTGGTGTGGAGTTTGCACATTCTCCCAGAGTCTGCGCGGGTTTCCTCCGGGTGCTCTGGTTTCCTCCCACAGTCCAAAAATGTGCAGGTTCGGTGAATTGACCATGCTAAATTGCCCGTAGTGTTAGGTGCAGGGGTAAACGTAGGAGAATGGGTCTGGGTGGGTTGCTCTTCGGAGGGTCAGTGTGGACTTGTTGGGCCGAATGGCCAGTTTCCACACTAAATAATCTAATCTAAAAACTATGGAACTAAGGAACAAATATACAGATATAGCCATTGAATCAAATGTTCGCCTAGGCCTTGATTACAAAATTAATAGTTGTGCATCAAGATATGTCCAGGTTATTACACCAGATGCTCACAGAAGATTGAGTGGGGATTCAGGAATCAGAGCATTTGATTAAGGGACTTCAGTTTTACAACCCTCGGCTGGATACCTAACCACTATCAATGGGTAGCAGAGCACAAAAGGAAATGACCATCTGTAATGACCATCTTGGATTAGGGGTCAGGGGAACGAAAGGGAATTAGTTAAGGATTAAAGCTTTAGCCATATAAAAAAAGTTATAATAGTTTGTAACAACAAAAGGCATCCAGACAAGTTTAGTTGCTAGAAGTCATACTATCAAAAGCTTTAAATAAAGGAACAATGGGACCATAAGAAATAGTCATGAGTAGGCCCTCATTGCCTCCATTTTCTTTACTTTTCTCCGATGCTCCGAACTGATGAAGAAATATAGTCTTAAAAATACTGCCGCCACAGTTGTTAGACAAGGAGTTCCAAAGAACAACCATAAAAAATTCCTCATCTCAGAAAGCAGCACCCCTTTAATACTAATGAAGATTGTGGGAATAAAGATACTGAAAGTGTGGAAATTGTAATATGCATGCTTTATACTGTACAAAGCTTGTTCTGTAACAGCTTTGACCTGTTAAAACTTCAAGTATATATGAAATGAAATAAACTGTCACCCTGTTTTCTTGAAGTCTTATCAATTTTTCAAAATGAACCACTAATAATCCTGACAAAGGATTTCCATCTGAAAGTGGTAGTAATAGACACCAATTTGAAGTCCTACCCTTTTGCAGGAAATCCTCATGTACCCAAGACCACAGGCTTTCTCAAAGACATTAACTGGAAGAAAAGCAGCTATTCTGAAAGCAGTACTTGCTGGTTATTTGCAGGGCTGTGAAACATTGATATCTTGGGAGCATAGATGCCTTACAGGCATGAAGTAGGACGAAGATAGGATTTCTGTAAAAATTGATGTAGATTGAGATTACTATGTACATAGGAAGGAAGAACCTCCACACTGTATACATCAACCTGCAGAAGATATGGAAACACATCCATATAGGACCTCTATTGATCATCCTTGGCAATGATAGTGAAACGGACAACAGAATTAGGCAATGCTCGAGTGGAAACCTTCCCTTAAATTATTATTGTGGCTAGCACAAATTATTGAAACATGAGAAGGGGAGTTGAAGAATCAGACCAAAGGAAATCACTTCATAGAACATTTGAAACAAGTCACTTTTAAACTGTTTGGAATTAAGGAAAATGGCACATGCCTCAGCCTATAATCAACTGGAAATTGCAGAGTTTGAAATTGAAATTGAAAGAGCAGAATGGCATTTAAGTGCAATCCAATACTTCCACTAACAGTTATAGAAATGTGCAGAGAATCTGAAGAACTACACAGTGAATGTGAGATAGGAGGGACCCACCTACTTGTTGGCCGCCAAGTTAACATGCAAGCAGATTGGAGATGATTGAGGTTAAGTTCTTAAACAAAGCCTGAGCAAAACCAAATGAAGGAACCATGTTGAGACAAGTTTCTTGCATTTTACCAGATGTGTACATCTGATGATCAGTCTCACCTTGGTTAATGAGCTTATATCAACTGTACAAAGAAATCTGATTCATGACTAAAGAACCACAAAGCAGCTTGCGTTCAAGAGAATTTTTGCAAGGACACGATGGATACAACTATCTAGTAAATAAGATTGTTACTTTTGCCCTCACCCTTTGTTTAGGCATCTACACTCGGAAAAGGTTGTCACACAAGCTTTGTCAGATCAAGCCGAGTAAGGATTTTAAAAAATAAAAAGGGACAGAGAAAGTACCTTTGCTCATCATTTATTAAATCATTAGGGTATTTTCCCAATGTGGTTAAAGTGTACTTCACACAATATTTATTGCTACAAGAGTGCAGTTACCATGGCTTTGTGACATTGCATAATGTCAGTTTCAAAATTTCAAAGTGTGCGCAATAACAGGCTAGCTTGTAGAACAATTAATGCTCTGCTATGAAGGTAGTGATCTTCAAAAGCTAGCCAACTCTTCCCAGATCAACAAGTGCCAAAAAAGTTTTAAATGAAACAAAGTTTATACAACACAAACATCTGCAGGTATTTTAACACATTCAAAACACATTAGCTTTGTACAGAGCACCGTTGCACATTTCCTTCTCAAAATGATTATCCTTATTTTGCACACTGCAGTGAACATCCAGATTTTGTATCATACCTGGCTTTCCATGCAATTCTTGGTACATATAGCACTAAAAGAAACTTCTGAACTCAATGTTTCACAAATTTAAATCCAGCACATTCGTAAATTGTGGTGTCAGACAAAATAACCCATAGTTATGCACATGCTACAACCCAAGAATTTATATAATCTATTGTGCCTCGAGGTGTATCCCATAAGTATTTAGCAGTTGAACTCCCATTAACATTGCACCTTTAGTGTGAATGCATTAAACTTAAAAATATGGAAGCTCATTCAGAATATTTACACCAGGGGCATGCATCAGATTGATTACCAATTGACATATTTACACTGATTTTTATAGTGGCATCATTTATCCAGATTCTAGGAGACCAACATCATTGAGCAGTTTCAATATTTATGTTGCTAAATTCAGCTCCTTTACCCTGGTGGCAGTATTGTACATGAATAAGTGTATTCAAGTTAAAGAAGGAGCCATTTTTCACACTATTTGCTGGGAGCCAGCTGACCCATACCAGCCTCCAGGAGTCTGAATTAAGCTACCAATATAAAACAGTTACAGATAAATGCAGGTTAAATGAAGCCATCCTTTTCACCCATGCAAACATGAAAGTTAACAGAAAAGCAACTCCAAACATTAAAGATTGAAGAGAGCAGTTGGAAAGCACTTGAAAATAAGTCACTGTTTACCATTTTTCAAATTACAAGGATATATCAATACAAACAATTTAAGCAAAAATGAAGTGAACAGATGCATCTAAAAATATTTAAGTTACTCAATTCCAAGTGCATACAAGTGACATGGATAATTGACTCATGCCAATTACTGTTCACTGCACCCTCCTTTAATGATTCTGTAATACTTCAAAAAAAAAGGAGTCATCTAAATTTAAAGATGAATTAAAACAAGCCTTAACCTTCTGCACCATAAATGGAGCTCTGAGAATCTGCATGGGTGAGAAACATTTCAAACACTTACATACAAGGATGCTTTATCATAGCAGAAAGGACTGGTGGTAATCCTGAGCATATGCAGCAACAGATGCAACATGGAAGCTTTGTTCTTCAAAATAAATTAAGCTTTCCGTGCACGATTTGTGAAAACTAGCCAGTTACAGACAAGCAATTACTCCCACACCTGTTAAACACACAGTTAACCCAAAATAAACAACTCCTTTTTCACTGTATAAGGACCTCAAAATCAATACAAAACCTTAATTGACAGGATACTAGAAGCAGCATTTTACAACTAGCTTGCTAGTTGCTCCTTTGGGTGTATTTAAACAAAAATGAATACCCACTAGTTCACAAGTAACATCTGCAGTGCCGATTCTTAGTATTTACAGAGAACCCAAAAACCCAATCTTCTCAGCATTGTCGAGAGACTCTGAAATGTAAACGAAAAGTAAAAATTAATGCATGATCCAGGCACACTGATGCAAATGCTTTCAGCAGCTATGTAATTAACTTAGATGCATCATGACAAATAAAGTATTCACAAAAGGACTTGCTGCTCCTTCTCTAAACTTAAAACCTGAAAAGCAAACATGTTCCTCTTTCATAACACACTTGCATCAATAGGCAAACATGAAAGTATCTTTGATTTGGATAAGCCAATTCTGAAGATAGACAGGGTGGGAATGTCATAAATGATAAAATGACTTGTCTGTGACTCTTGCAGAAACTTCAGGATAAAAGTCTGCACAAGTCTAGCTACAATTGATCTGATCGGTTAGTCTTGACCAGTTGGTTGCTCAGTTTCACTTTTCAAATTGAGATTGAAACAATACCATGTTGTAAAGACTTGTTATAACTTGTTTCTACTGGATTGGAATGCTTTCCCCTCACTAAAACTACCCTAATGGATGTGGACCTGAATTTATGGCCATATTCCCTAGCTGCCCATGAGGTGGCACTGAGCTGCCTTCTTGAATTGCTACAGTCCATGTGCTCTAAGTCGACCCACAATGCCATTAAGTTGTGGGATTTGACCCAGTGATACTGATGGGAAAACAATACAGTGCCAAGTCAGGATGGTGAGTGGCTAAGAGAGGAACTTGCAGGTGGTAGTGTCCCCATGCATCTGCTGCTGCTCCTGTCCTTCTAAGATGGAAGCTGTCAGAGTTTTGGAAGGTGGGGTCTAAGGTACTTTAGTGAATTTTTGCAATGCATCCCTGGATAGTGTCAAGCTTTGAGTGTTGTTGGAATTGCACTCATCCAGAGAAGTGGAGAGATTTCCATCACACTTCTGATGTGTGCCTGGATGGTGGACAAGTTTTCAGAAATCAGGAGGGTAGTTACTTGCTGGAAGATTCCTAGTCTCCCACATGTTTTCATAACCACTATTTATAGACGTTGCCACAGTTCAAGATTCATAGGGCTGCTCTCTTAGAGGGGTACAAAGTGGTGAATTAATATCTAAACATCACATCGGGGGGGGGGGGGGTGGGGGGGGGGGGGGTGGAGAGGAGAAAGAGACAGACAGATAGATAAAGGAGGTAGGATCTTCATGGCGAGGTCAGTTTGCTGGTTTACAATGCAGCATAACACCAACAGTGCAGGTTCAATTCCCACACCAGCTGAGGATATGAAATTGGCATTCATACATACTGATCCATGGTGAACAGTAACCTCCATGATATATCAGTAGTAGGTAATGCCATTCAATGTCAAGGGACAGTACTGGAGACAGCAATTATCTGCTGTTATGTTGCTTGTCAGTCTTGCTGCATTTGAATATGGGCTACTTCAGTATCGGAGTTGCCACACATATTGCTGAACATCCCACTTAGGACCTTATGAAAGAGGGAGGTCTTTGAAGTGGCTGAACTTTAGTTCTAGGACACTACCTCATGGAACTCCAGCAGCTATTTACTGAGGAGATTACCAACCTCCAATTTTCACAATTACCTTCATTTGTGCCACATGTTTGACTCGAGAGTTTTTGATTCCTATGATTTCAATTTTGCTTAGAGTCGTTCTTGATGTCACTGTCAAGGGATTGATGATTAAGTATGCAGAACTGCAGTGCTTATGAATTGGCTGTGGAACCACTCAGCTATCACATACTGCTCAATGCTTCCTGGCACTGAAGTCTGTTTTTAGCTTTATCAGATTGACACCTCATTTTTAGCTTTGCCTGGTGCTGCTCTTGGCATGCCCTTTTGCACTCCATTGGAGAAATTCAAACAACTTTCTGATGAGTAGGACATGTTTCTGAAGTTTGAGCTTCTCATTAATACCTGGAGCCAATGTGAGCACTTCAAATTGTTAAAACATCGCACTGGCTATTCTTTCCATAGTAGTTAAAGAACTCAGCATCTTGATCCCAAGGTTTCAAAAAGACTCAATTATTCAAGCTTATATTACCTTCCAATATTCTAATGCAGAGCAATATGCACTCTCTCAGGCTAGGCATTCTATGGGTTGGTCTAAGTGCGTCATTATAGGTCTACTCAATAAAACTAAGGGAGTTGCATTGAAATGAAAACAGGCATTACATCCTGAAATTTCTATTCAATGCAGTATACATTAGTTTCCTGAATTTAAAACAGTAATTCACTCGTAATGCACATCACTGACATGAATAGCCATCCAAAAACGTCCACTATTAACCAACTACAGTCAACTTGCACAGACTATCGCTCAAGGTCCTTGCAAGGCATAAAGTCAACACACTGACTAAGTTATTTCAAATAGCAACATTTTAGATTAGATTCCCTATAGGCCCTTTGGCCCAACAAGTCCACCCTCCGAAGAGTAACCCACCCAGACCCATTTCCCTCTGACTAATGCTCCTAACACTATGGTCAATTCACCTGACCTGCACTAACTCCACACAGACAGTTGTCAGAGGCGGGAATCGAATCTGGGTCCCTGGTGCTGTGAGGCAGCAGTGCTAACCACCGAGCCACCATGCCGCCAATGTTCATTTACATTGTGGAAAGCAGTTCAGATCTTTAAGACATTACATCTTTGACAGAAACTAAGCACAAGCAAGGAACAAGAGCAAGATACTGCAACAACAAAAAAAAAACACCCTCTCATGAAGAGAAAAGAAAAAGAAAAAATTAGTTTGTAGAATGATTTTAAAAATTATTTGCACTTTAGGAGAACTGCCCAGATTCAATATGGATTAGTCCTTGTCTGAGCACTTCATGTTCCTTGATCTGATGCACATTTAAAATTGCTCAAAAATACTTAGCACCTAATGTGAAAAAAAAGATTGTCAGCATTCAATAAAATAGTTGTCAGACTTTATCAATTCAAAGTTTAATACACTACAGTCAGTTCTGCTATAATGCAGCAGTTCTGTTCTTGTGCAATCCCGTACTAAGAAAATTGTGTAATAGTAGCACATTTAAACTACTGGGGCTGTTATCGTGTTTAATCAATACACACTTTAAAACTGCATGCTTTAGAAAGTGTCTCTGATTTGTCAATTATGTTAGAGCGAACTCGTTAACAAAATGCACGTTACAACAGAATGGCCTGTACATCAGTCCAAGAATGCACTCAAGGACAGTCCTTCATACTCCAAAAAGAAATCTCTGAATTTATCCAACGCTATACCTTACTAAACCCTGCTACCGCCACTATTTCTTGGCATTGAAGAGGTCCTTCTCCCTCCTCCACGGCCCCTTCCTCCACGGAAGCCTCCACGAAAACCACGACCACGAAGAAATTTAGCTGAAATCCCAAAAGTCTCTGTATTAAGTTTTCTTTCTTCAGCCCATGTACGCCTATAAAAAATGGAGTGGTCAAAACAGTAAAGCAATGGATTATTTTGGAGAAGCTACAATATTAAAAATGCAGTCTGATATTGGTGGCAAAGAAAGCAAATTCAGTGGTTGTAAAATGCATTTATAAAGCCATAAACAGCTTCCTCTATAGCTCAATGGGCAATATTCTCCGATCTGTGCTTGTTTAAAAAGAAATCTACAGTCAGATTCAACAAACCTGGGTCAAAACAAAATAGCTTCTGCAGACATGTTGAGATTAGCCAACCATTTAATACTTGGTTCAGATTCAAACTTGAATTTAAAATTTAATAGCATTGATGACTGAAGGACAACCTTGGTCAATTACAGAGAACAAATAGTCACATCTGCATTTCAGGTTTTTTTTTAATATTCTTCTGTTCAATAAACATTGTCGCATGGCAACAAAATTAATTACATATGCTAATTTATAGGACTAATTTTCAGTCACAGCAAAATACACCCAACATCCCAACTAATGTACATCCAGAATATTTAATTTTTTACTTAAGGATTAGAAGCTGTCTAAATCCAAAGTTTAGATCAAGTTATGAACCAATTTTATGGACTCCCCAACTGCTCTTTTAACCTCCCAAAAGAACTATTATTTTTGTATTTAAACAAAAGAGGCAAGTTTATTTCAATGGCTTTCTAATTCCTTAATGAAGTTAATTACCAATAGAAATTAGAGTCATAGAGATGTACAGCATGGAAACAGACCCTTTGATCCAACCCATCCATGCTAACCAGATATCCCAACCCAACCTAGTCCTACCTGCCAACACCCAGCCCATATCCCTCCAAACCCTTCCCATTCATATACCCATCCAAATGCCTCTTAAATGCTGCAATTGTACCAGCCTCCACCACTTCCTCTGGTAGCTCATTCCATACATGCACCACCCTCTGCATGAAAAAGTTACTCCTTAGGTCTCTTTTATATATATCTTTCCCCCCTCACCCTAAACCTATGCCCTCTTGTTCTGGACCCCCCACAACCCCCCAAAGGGAAAAAGACTTCGCCTTTTTACCCTAACCATGCCCCTCAATTTTGTAAACCTCTATAAAGTCACCCTCAGCCTCCGATGCTCCAGGGAAAAACAGTCCCAGCCTATTCAGCCTCTCCCTGTTGCTCAAATCCTCCAACCTTGGCAACATCCTTGTAAATCTTTTCTGAACCCTTTCAAGTTTCACAACATCTTTCCGATAGGAAGGAGACCAGAACTGCACACAATATTCCAACAGTGGCCTAACCAATGTCCTGTACAGCCCCAATATGACCTCCCAACTCCTGTACTCAATACTCTGAGAAATAAAAGAAAGCATATTAAGCGCCTTCTTCACTATCCTATCTACCCACGACTCCACTTTCAAGGAGCTATGAATCTGCACTCCAAAATCTCTTTGTTCAGCAACACTCTCAAGGACCTTACCATTAAGTGTGTAAGTCTAGCTAAGATTTGCTTTCCCAAAAAGAAGCACCTCACTTTTATCTGAATTAACTCCATCTGCCATTTCTCAGCCATTGACCCATCTGATCAAGGTCCCGTTGTAATCAGAGGTAACCTTCTTCGCTGTGCACTACACCTCCAATTTTGGCATCATCTGCAAGCTTACTAACAATACCTCATGCTCACATCCAAATCACGACGATCCTTGTGGCACTCCACTGGTCATAGGCCTCCAGTCTGAAAAACAACCCTCCATTACCACCCTTGTCTTCTACCTTTGAGCCAGTTCTGTATCCAAATGGTTATTCTCCTTGTATTCCATGAGATCTAACCTTGCTAATGAGTCTCCCATGGGGAGACTTGTAAAACGCCTTACTGAAGTCCATATAGGTCACATGTACCACTCTGCCCTCAATCCTCTTTGTTAATTCTTCAAAAAAACTCAATCAAGTTTGACAGACAAGATTTCCCACACACAAAGCCATGATGACTATCCCTAATCAGTTCTTGCCTTTCCAAATACATGTACATCCTGTCCCTCAGGATTCCCTCCAACAACTTGCCCACCACCGACTTCAGGCTCACTGGTCTATAGTTCCCTGGCTTGTCCTTACCACCCTTCTTGAACAGTGGCACCACATTAGCCAACCTCCAGTCTTCCAGCACCTCACCTGCAACTATCGATGATACAAATATCTCAGCAATTACTTCTCTAACTTCCCAGAGTTCTAGGGTACACCTGATCAGGTATGTATCCACCATTATGCATTTCAAGACATCCAGCACTTCCTCCTCTGTAATAATGGACATCTTGCAAGGTGTCACCATCTATTTCACTATTTTCTATATCTTCCATATCCTTTTCCACAGTAAATACTGATGCAAAATACTCGTTTATTATTTCCCCCATTTTCTGCGGTTCCACACAAAGGCCACCTTGCTGATCTTGGAAGTGCCCTATTCTCTCCCTAGTTATCCTTTTGTCTTTAATGTATTTGTAAAAACCCTTTGGATTCTCCTTAATTCTATTTGCCAAAGCTATGTCCCCTTTTTGCCCTCCTGATTTCCCTCTTAAGTATACTCCTACTTTCTTTATACTCCAAGGATTCCCTCGATCTATCCCGTCTATACCTTACATACGCTTCCTTCTTTTTCTTAACCAAACGCTCACTTTCTTTAGTCATCCAGCATTCCAAATACCTACCAGCCTTCCTTTTCACCCTAACAGGAATATACTTTCTCTGGATTCTCTCATTTGTGAAAGCTTCCCATTTTCCAGCTGTCCCTTTGCCTACGGACATCTGCACCCAATCAGCTTTTGAAAGTTATAGTCATAGATGTACAGCATGGAAACAGACCCTTTGGTCCAACCCGACCATGCCTTCCTATTCATATTCCCATCCAAATGCCTCTTAAATGTTGCAATTGTACCAGCCTCCACCACGTCCTCTGGCAGCTCATTCCAGACACATACCACCCTCTGCGTGAACAAGCTGCCCTATAGGTCTCTTTTATATCTTTCTCCTCACCCTAAACCTATACCCTCTCATTCTGGACTCCCCAACCCCAGGGAAAAGACTTTGCCTATTTACCCTATCCACGTCCCTCTGATTTTGTAAACCTCTATAAGGTCACCCCTCAGCCCCCGACGCTCCAGGGAAAATAGCCCCAGCCTGTTCAGCCTCTCCCTATAGCTCAAATCCTCCAACCTTGGCAACATCCTTGTAAATCTTTTCTGAACCCTTTCAAGTTTCACAACTTCTTTCCGATAGGAAGGAGACCAGAACTGCACACGATATTCCAACAGTGTTCTAACCAATGTCCTGTACAGCCGCAACATGACCTCCCAGCTCCTATACTATTTACTCTGACCAATAAAGGAAAGCATACCAGTTCTTGCCTAATACCGTCAAAATTGGCCTTTCTCCAATTTAGAACTTCAACTTTTAGATCTGGTCTATCCTTTCCCATCACTATTTTAAATCTAATAGAATTATGGTTGCAGGCCCCAAAGTGCTCCCCCACTGACACCTCAGTCACCTGCCTTGCTTTATATCCCAAGAGTAGGTCAAGTTTTGCAACTTCTCTAGTAGGTACATCCACATATTAAATCAGAAAATTGTCTTGTACATACTTAAATTCCTCTCCATCTAAACTCTTAACACTATGGCAGTCCCAGTCTATGTTTGGAAAGTTAAAATCCCCTACCATATCCACCCTATTATTCTTACAGATAGCTCTGATCTCCTTACATTTGTTTCTCAATTTCCCTCTGACTATTAGGGGGTCTATAATACAATCCCAATAAAGGTGATCATTCCTTTCTTATTTCTCAGTTCCACCCAAACAACTTCCCTGGATGTATTTCCAGGAATATCCTCCCTCAGCACAGCTGTAATACTATCCCTTATCAAAAAGGCTACTTCTCCTCCTCTCTTGCCTCCCTTTCTATCCTTCCTGTAGCATTTATATCCTGGAACATTAAGCTGCCAATCCTCCCCATCCCAGAGCCATGTTTCTATAATTGCTGTGATATCCCAGTCCCATGTTCCTAACCAAGACCGGAGTTCATCTGTCTTCCCTGTTAGGCTCCTTGCATTGAAATAAATGCAGTTTAATTTATTAGTCCTATCTTGTCCCTGCCTACCCTGACTGTTTGACTTACTTCTGTTCTCAACTGTCCCAGTCTCAGAATGATCTCTTTCCTCACTCCCTCCCTGGGTCCCATCACACCCCCACCCTGAGAGGTTAAATCCTCTCGAGCAGCTCTAGCAAATCTCCCTGCCAGTATATTAGTCCCCTTCCAATTCGGGTGCAAACTGTCCTTCATGTACAGGTCACTTCTACCCTAAAAGAGATTCCAATGGTCCAAAAATGTGAATCTTTCTCCCATACACCAGCTCCTCAGCCATGGATTCATCTGCTCTATTCTCCTATTCTTGCCCTCACTAGCTCGTAGCACCAGGAGTAGTCCAGATATTACTACTATAGGACCTCCTTTTTAAATTCCTGCCCAACTGTCTGTAATCTCCCTTCAGAATCTCAATCCTTTCCCTTCCTAGGTCGTTGGTTCCAATGTCTACAATGACCTCTTGCTGGCCCCTCTCCCCCTTAAGAACATTCTGCACCCTCAGACATCCTTGAGCCTGGCACCAGGGAAGCAACACACCATTCTGATTCTTCACTGCTAGCCACAGAAACATCTGCCTGTACCTCGGACTTGAGAATCCCCTAACACAATTGATCTCTTGGAACCTGATGTACCCCTCATTGCATTACAGCCAGTCTCAATACCAGAAACATGGCTGTTCGTGCTACTTTCCCGAGAATCCATTACCATTATCCAAAACAGCATACTTGTTTGAAATGGGTATAGCCACAGAAGGCTCCTGCACTAGCTATGTACCTCTCTTACCTTTCCTGGAGTTAACCCAGCTATGTGACTGTATCTGAAACTTTACCCCCTTCCTATAACTGACATCCATCACATACTGTTGGTGTTGCAAATTCCTCATCCATAATGTTTTGGGAGTGGTTTCCACAGACAATCGATATTGCACTTTATACAGTCACAGTTTGTGTATAAATTGCTTCAAAAACATCCAGCTTTCCACCCAGAGACTGCCACTGCATTATAGCTCAAGCCATGAACAAAACTGCCCCACTTTAAAAGCTACAATACTTCAACCTGCAATCCACCGCATTAGCACATCAGAAGGATGGTTCAGACAGAGGCAGTATTGATGGTTACACTTTCATTTAATTCAACGAAAGGAAACTTGAAAACATACAGAAGGTATTCAACTGCAAGCTTAGGAATTGCTTCTGAGAACAAAATCATGTCCTTCAATGAAGGACACCATAAAACCAAACTTGAAAACTGGTTATAAAAGTACTCTTAATATCCACAGAAGTAGTTGCAAGACTACAGAAAAGCTCTGACAAACTAGTTAACAGAACAATACAGCACAGAACAGGCCCTTCGGCCCTCGATGTTGCGCCAACCTGTAAACTATTCTCAGCTCGCTCCCCTACGCTATCCCATCATCATCCATGTACTTATCCAAGTTTTGATTAAATCTCCCTAATGAAGCATCAGAAAAATAAATTAGTCAAGCATATCCAAACACTAAGGCTACCAAATGTGAAAATACATGAAAAACTGCACAACTTTTACCTCGTCTTTGGCTCTGTTGAAATATTATCAAAGAAAGATTTTGTTTTATCATAGTAACAGTTGGGTCCGAGAGGTGGTTCTTCTTTATTTCCTTCAGTGCTTGGTGTCTCAACATTGGAGTCTCCTTTTTCTTCTTGATCACCAATATCTCCTTTATGCACTTGGTCGTCTAAAATTTACAATACTGCATTAGATAATATTATAAGCACAAACAAAAAGCTATCTTTTGGACCTCATCCACCTTTCAAAGCCATGCAACACATGCCAGTTTATATAATTCCTATGTTACTACTGGTTTAGGTTGCGTAACTTGGAGGCTGGTAAAATCTTTGGTGCTGTTCACTCCATGTTGGATAAATATAAAATGAGAACTGTGGTCTGGTGATTCCTAAAAAAAAAAACCAATAGAAAATATGGATTTTAAACTTCACTCGTCTCCATTTAGCGCTCTTACCCAGGGCACATGGTGCATATACCAAGGCAGTTTGAGACAAAAGTCTCATCCAGTTGGCTTTAATCAGTGAAACTTGTGCAGTATTAAAAACCATGAGTAACAAATGGTAAACACAGGTTTAAAATTGCACTGGTTAAGTATGAAAAGATTTTAATCTGCAAGTATTGAAAAGACTATCTTCATTGCATGCTGATGACACCCTTCACCACAACCTTTGATACAATGTTTCTAAATTAGACTGACCAACATCCAGTAATGAACAGAAAGTATCCAGTTAAACAACAGGAAACTAAAGCTATTGTTTGGACTCTGCTCCAAACTACCTACCCAGTCATTCTCGCTGGGAATGAGACACTAAACCAGTGTTTCATTAGTGTGGCATTTGACCCAGACACAATCTACTCACTCCATTAAAAGCTGCTACTTGTTATCTCTAAAACACCAAACAACATTTTTGTTGTCTCAGAACACCTGTAGGTTTGGCCATTCCAATGCTCTTCACAGCTCTCCCACCATTTAAAACATTTTGCTGACAACTCTCAATTTGTTGGGTTCTGTTCATCTGTGGTCACTGACCTACAATGGCTCCCTGTGAAGAAGTCTTTGTTTTAAAATTCTTAACCTCAATTACTCTTTTGCCCCACCCCTAACTTGTCTCCATCTACAGCCACAACCCTCAAGGCGTTCATTTAATTCTCATCGATTTTAGAATTGTGTCCCACTGTCATTTGCCTCAGTTCCAAGCTCTGGAATTCTGTCCTGACACTTCAGTTCCTTTGTCTTGCTTTCTTACTTCAAGGCACTTAATTTGTATTAATATCTTAGGTGACTCAAAAAAGTCTTACATTTATTAGCAGTGAAGAGGAAGAGAATATTTGGCCCATTTGTCTGGACTAAAATTCCTGAAAAGTGCTTACTACATTAGAAGATGCCATATAAATTCTGCTCAAGTGCCCAAGACCTGGCTTCAAGGGCAAAAGAACTTAATCACAAATGCCAGTAATACCCATTTTTAAAATAGCCAATGAAGTTTCTGCATACTTTATTGCAATTTCAATCAAACTATTTGAGAAAAGTGATAATTTACCTTTAATTTTTAATTTGTTTTGGAACTCCTTTTCAAACTCCTCCTTATTAAATTGAGCATTTGCACTTTCAAAGTCAAAGTCCCCTTCAAATTTCATTGTTGCTTCTTTATTGTTTCCAGAAAAGTTTTGCCCTCTTCCACGGTTTCTGACTCTTCTGTTGCCTAAAATAATTATAATTCTTTGCATTAAGATTAAGTGAAAACTTTAAACTTAAAGGTGAAGGAATCAGTACTCATTTCACAAAATAGGAAACATTTTATAACTTTATCAACCAACTTGAATTTTAAAAGATTGACTTCAGGTAGCGGTGGCTAGAGGTTCTTGGGAATTGGATGCAGGAAGCAATTGAAGATGCCGAGACATGTAAATTGTAGCTAAATATTTCACAATAGACTTTGTGGTGTATGAAACAGTTTTGAAACACAGTTATACAGCACGGAAACAGAACCTTCTGGTCCGCCCAGTCTATGTTGAACATAATCCCAAACTAGTCCCACCTGCCTACTCTTGGCCCATCTATCTCCCCAAACCTTTCCATTCATATACTTACCCAAATGGTTTTTAACAGTCTAACTGTACCCATTGCCACAACTTCCTCAGGAAGCTCACTCCATACAAACCACTGAACATTTGGGCCCTTGTGGCTTTTTTTGCATCTTAAAAATAGGTCCCCTAGTCTTGAAATCCTCAATCCTAGGGAAAAGACAACTACCATTAACTCTACCTGTACCTCATTTTATCAGATTGCCTCAACCTCCTGTGCTCTAGTGAAAACAGTCCCAGCTTTTATATAACTCAAACCTCCCGTACCCAGTAACACCCTGGTGGAGGCGAATCCTCAGTAATGGGAGTTATTCAAAAAAGAATAAGTGAGTGTGGGGCCACCACATTCCCGTAAGTGTGAAGGGGAAGCCAACAAGTCCAGAGAAACCTGGACATCAAGGGATATAGAATTTAAGGAAAAGTAATGAAGCTTATGGCAGATAGAAGGCTCAAAACATCAGATACCCTAGAGAAATTGAAAGTGCAGTCAGTTATTAAAATGACATTGAGATCAAAAAGGTATACAAGAACACAGTGGCAGGTAACATTAAAAAAATCCCAAAGAGTTTTTGTAAGTATTATGGGCAAGAAAACAACGTGGGTCTCCTTAGGAACAAAAGTGGCAATCTGTGGAGCCAGAGGACATAACTGAGGTTTTAAATAAGTACTTTACATCTGTATGCACTCGAGGATGATGTGGGCACCGAAATCAGAATTATGAAATACTTGGAACAGATTAACAGTGAGAAAGTATTAAAGGATTTTAAAGCAAGCTTTAAAATGTAGAAATCCACAAGCCCAGATAAGATAAATCTGAGGCTGTGAGGGGCAAGAGGAAATTGCAGGGCTCTGAGATTTTCTTACTCTCTCGGCCATTGGAGGGGTACTAAAGTGGATGACAGCTCACATGGTATTATTATTCAATAAGGGTGGTAGGCCTAAACCAGGAAACCCACAGGCCAGTGAGTCAAAAATGGTACAGCATTTACTGGGGAGAAAAAGCACAACAGAATTAAATCACCACTTGGAGGGGTAAGGACTAAATTAAGGATAGTCAGCATGGTTACATCAGGGGAAGCAGGATATAAACTTAATATATTTTAATATAAATAAGCAAGCACTTGAAACACCATAACATGCAACCAAGTTATGAAAAATGAGATTAGAATAAATAGATGCTTGATGACTCAACAGGCTGAAGGACCTCTTATACTGTAAAAGCTGACTTTCACTGTGCCCTTCAAGTATTTTGTCCAAGCTCTTAGATCTTCAAAATTAAAATTGGTAATAGATTCTCAAAGCTGGACAGGAGGGGAAATTCTTCCTCTAAGGTCCAGTTGAGCTTGTACTGCCCATTTCTGCACTCCAGCGTAGAAGTGGGTCCATGATATCTCTACCATAACAAAATCTGAATTTTGAAGAAATGTGCAGAACTGCAATTCAGATCCTGAATTTTGTTGTGTCGTTGCAATGGACCTCACATTTCTCAGCATTCCAAATTAGACAAAACCAGAGCTCAAAACAAAGCTGCTATTACCTATTAGATGCATACATAATTATGGACATTCTTGGAGAACATGGCAACTGTCTGATTAGGATAAGGAACAAACTCTGGAAGATAATATCTTTAAAAATTCAAATGTCAAGAACCACATATGGAGAGAGGATAGAATATGCGCATTTCTTTAATTACCCTTTTATCTCAGACAATTTGATTCATAAAATTACAGCTTTGATGGCAATTAATATATGCAACCATGGTTCAGTGATTAGCACTGCTGCTTTAGCGCCAGGGATCCGGGTTCGATTCCAGCCCCGGGCGAGTGTTGGAGTTTGCACATTCTCCCCGTGTCTGCATGGGTTTCCTCCAGGTGCTCCGGTTTCCTCTCACAATCCATAGATGAATGATCAGGTGAAATGCCATGCTAAATTGCCCAGTGTATAGGGCAAGGGAATGGATCTGGGTGGGTTACTGTTCGGAGGGTCGGTATGGACTTGTTGGGCCGAAGAGCCCATTTCCATACAGGGGAATCTAATTCTAAACTGTCAAAACTTGGCCCATTCTGGTTTTGGTGGGGTTGATTAATTGAGCAATATTGGTCAATGAGAATTACATTCTTCAGAAAGACCAGAAAACAGAGGAGGAGAAAGAAGAGATAAAGCTACTTTAATTTAAAATTAGAAACACACTTTAAGTGTTCAGACTATTTGACCTTTAAATATTGGAGATAAGACAAACGTGCATTAGAATCCACCCACTACAATGCAACGTCAAATGTGCACCATTTCTCTTCAGCTGCAGTCTTCTGATCATCCTTCATTTTATGCAGCACTTTACACAGGTGCATTTCTTTTTTAAAAGGTAGAAAAGGCTAGGGCTCTAACAGCAGTGGTAGTATCCCTACCTCTGGCCCCGAAGGCCCGAGTTCAAGTCCCACCTGCTCTAGAGATCAGATATAACATTCGAACAGGTTGATTATATTTAAAAAAAAAACACCAATTTTATCTGTTCTTTCATGATCCGCATTGCCCTTAACAAGCATGTAAAATCAATTAATAATGAGTGATTTGCTGGTGAGGAATAAGTCACATAATACTTCTTGATATAAGAAAAAGACAGATCAAAAGCTTCAATTATTCTTAGATCACACCCTCATCTGGACTAATTTCCATTTCTTCCAGTCCTTGTTCTGGCTGTTCATTCCCTATCTCCAGCAAATCCTTCATCAGATGCTCTACATCATCCCTAACCACGGACCCAAACGCAGAACCAACATTGAGACTACTTCAACACACAAATCACTTGCATCAGCCTCTTAAATTTGCCAGACTTTCAAGCTGACAATGGACATTGACAACATGTTGAATCACAAAACTGATACAAGGAAACTGGATTATAGAGAAATGTGCATGTTTTAAAAGACAACCTCTGCCTCATGGCCTGCAGAACAAATTTCTCTTGACTACAACCGTTTTCAAGCATCAAATAATCAATTCACAGGTAGTTACTGATTTCATCTTATTGGGTGACAATTTTGCATTTAGCTCAGTATCCACTGCACATTATACAACTGTTGCTATTTTCAAAGACACTAAATTCTTAAAACATGCTTTTAAAAAGGTTACAAAAACCTACAAGTCTGTTAGATGAATAGATTACCTGATCGCCTCCTTTGAGGCTGAGGTTTTTTATTTTCATCATTCACTTGAGATTGACTTGGCTGTGCAGTCGGTTGTACAACTGGGAGAAAAAGATAAAAATAGTATATAATATTAACCATGAATTCAGCAACTGGATGAAATATTCAGTATGGTGGTATATTAATGCCTGGACCCATTTATCAGATGAACAGTGGCAATAGATTTGGCCGCTAGTAATTTTACTGCATGATACAAATGCAAACCAGTTCCTATACATGAAAACTCATGCCTCTCATAGCCAATGATATAGGTCCAAAGAACTTTTACCTTTTCTTTGCTCTGGTCCAACAGATTGCTGATTTATGCTGGCAGGGATTTTATCCTGTTGCAAGTTCTTCTGATTAAGACCTTCTGTAGGGCTTGTCTGCACACCTTGTTCCACCATAGGACTTTGCCTTGGTGGAAAAAATGGAAAACCAGTAGCTGCTGAATAGACAAAATTCACTTCAGTGCTTGCAAACAGATACAGGGCACAGACTGCACACACTAGAGATGCCAGCTTCATTTAACAAAGCGTAACATGGGCAAAAGAAATAAAACTCAATTATTACACAGCAATATAATAAGAGGGTGCCATTGGTTAGTTATTGGAAAAATGATTAATGCATTAAAAGTCTGAATGCCAATGAATGAATACATCAGGAATCAACTGGATCCACCTAGAACATCTGAAAACTTTAGTTTAGTTCAAAAGTTCTATTTAGTGGGAATTTAGCTCAGAAAACATCCTCATCGTTAATTTGACCAATGAGGTAATAGCAAAACTAAACTTCTCGCTGTGCTTTAATGAACTGATGTTGTAAATTTTACTGGAAACACCATTACACAATTTGTAAAGTGGGCTAAACATACAATGATCACTATGACAACAGCAAAAACTATAGTTAAACATCAACTTCATCGAGACTTACTTCATTAGTCCATTCCCTCAAACTGCGACTGAGACACAAAAGGAGTCACTTTATAGACTTGTTGGTTCAACACTAAGCCCACAGAAATGCAGTTTCTCCATTATACAATGCCATCTTAAATCCTGCTTTCATCTTATTTACCTTCAAGCATGGCAACGTATTGACTTTTCTCTCAGATTTAGGACCACCCTTTCAGCTTGTTACTTCACTCACTTCCCCTAGGACATTGTAAATATTCCAAGATTTTCCCTGCACTAATATACTTGACTAGTTTCTCAAGTCTTGTTCAAAGTTCCCTCCTGGTCTTCATTTAAACAATCAGTTATGACAACAGGTGACTAATACTAGACAAGTCAGATCCCAGAATGATGGATCATATTTAGTTTTGCAGTCAGCTACTAAAGGCAGTTAGTTGAAAAAAATTCACAAAACTGCAACATAAAGTTTAAAACACAAGCATAAAACATACATAACACTTTAGACAGAACCAAAGTTCCAAAGACTCCCAGCACTGCCCATTGCAGACTCCATGCCAGAAAAATACCAATTCTATTTCAGATTTTAAGTTTTCAATTTTTAAAAAACTATACTGCTAATTTTACCATTCTTTTCAAAAAGTTTGCTGGCCTAAACTTGACAGTTCAACTTGATTTCTATCTCAACCTCTTTGCTTGCGAGCTCCAGAGACTCAATACTGAAGGCGATTGATTCCTCTGAATTAGAAAAGAAATACCCAAGAGAAAATGCTTGTGCATTAACTTTTGTATCCTTCTGAACTGAAGTCAAAAGAAAATTAAAATCATTTTGTTCTGGTTATTCTGCCAGTCTGAAACAAAAATGCATCTTCATCTTTAATGAACCCAGTTTCTTTAGAAAATACTGTCCCAACAGCTTCTAAGTCTTCCTAAGGTAGCTGCTACCTGATGAAGGAGCAGCACTCAAAACCAGTACTTCCAAATAAACCTGTTGTACTATAACCTGGTGTTGTGAGATATTTAACTTTGTCCACCCTAGTCCAACACTGGCACCCCCTCAGAGTATGATGTATAATAGATGTCTAGAACTGCGCAGCAGCTTATAGTACAGGACTATTTTAATATCCTACAACAAATGCTGAATGCCCCAATTTAAACTAGAAAGCAGATTTAGATATCTAGATATTTAGAAATAGAGGACAAAACTAGACAGTAGAACCATTCTCACTCCCCAGACTAAGATCTTTCCTCCCAAGTAAGGCCATGCTGAACATGCAATGTTTGACCCAGTGGTCAGTTTCTCTGGTAACAAAGCAATCCATGTTGATTTAAAGCCAGATTTGGATACCAGATGGACTAGTAATTTATTTCCTAGCACTGATCTAATACGCAAGTTATCTCCAATTTAAAAAAAAAACCATCTAGCCACTTTCCTGCATCACCAATAAATGTATTCTTGGCATCATTGTCCACATCCAATTGGCAAATAAGAGAATTGGGTATTTGGCCCATTGATTGGCAGAGCAGGCTCAACCTGATCATGGCTGATCAGCCAAGTTAGTGCCCTCTTCCTTTCTCCCTATACCATAGGGACCATCTAGTCCGAAGAACTAGAACTCCTTGAAAGCATTCAAGGTTTTGACCTCAAACACATTCTATGACACAGAACTCCACACACACACCACTCTCAGCTCAGTCCTTCATTGCTCACCCTGTATCCTTAAACTGTAATCCCTGGTTCTAGATGACCTGGTTGTCATAACATCCTTCTGAAACAGATTCTAATTGCAAACACAGCATGAACTATTGCAGCCAACGTTAACCTTATTGTCTTGGGTACAGGGTCTTCCCTTAATCTGGGTAAAAATAAGGACTGCAGATGCTGGAAACCAGAGTCTAGATTAGAGTGGTGCTAGAAAAGTACAGCAGGGGTCTTCATTAATGTGCCTACTTAGGAATATCTGACAATAAATGGAGGATCCAAAAATACTTGTGAAGATATCACATTCTTTTAGAACAGCTACTTTTGGACTTGTCACAAAATCAAGGCCACAGCATCATTTTCAAAGAAGCATTCATCAGAATTCACCATCGCCTCAGTTAAAACTTATAAAAATTAGTCACAGCAAACAGAACAGCCACAGCTTTCAAAGATGAAGCTATAAAATTGCTTGATTAGCACAAAAAGTTTGTGTAGGTTTCATTTTAAATGCTTGTAAAATCCTTTAAAAGCATGGTTAATTTGTGGGATGGACTGGGAAGACCATGTCAGATTGATTAGAATTTCTTTGACCAATTGTGGCCAGAAATCAGAGTGACCTCTCAATATTTATCTACAGCCAAAAAGTGGAAGTCAGAATAAACTGGCCCAAAAATGATAAGCAAAAAAAAACCTTTCACTTCAAAAACACTTAGGCCAATAAGTAAAAAACACAGAGTGTGATAGGGGAGGTCGATGCTAGAAGTGCTTAAATGAAGGGTAAATGCTAAGCAACAGCTGGGTGACAGGCCTCTAACTTTGCAGAGGGATTAAGCATCTGAGCAAACCTTTGGTATAGAAAAAATAAACAAATGTAATAAGACCTAAGCTTTGCATCATTTGCAATTGAGCATGGGGCAGTAAAGACAGTAGCACTGCATGTGCTCAAAGTGGTGAGAGAGAGCATCCTCTTCATAGTCAATCTTGGAGAAATCTGCTTAAAGCACAATGAAAGTGCTCAGATGAATGGTGGACTGGTCCAGCTCACCAATGCCGATAATCAAGGACACAGCTTTCAATTATTCTCCTGCAGCTGCCTAACAAAGGAACAGGTGCTCATACAGAACACAAGAGCACCAAGTAACAAACCTGCAATTGAAACAGAAAAGCCATCCTTCAATGTCAATGGCCTGATCAATGCAGGCATGCACTACCAGGTGACACAGGTTGTAGGTGCTTTCTACATTCACAGCTAGGTCCCGGACAAGCATTAGGTCCTACACACACAGGAATAACTTTTCCCACTGCAATCACCCTGGATGTTGGGTTCAATATAACTAGCACAAGGGACTGTCAAAAGATAATGGTATTATGAATACTGCCAGCAAAATGTGAAACAAGGTGCAATTTCGTTGTCACATAAGCTGGATATGGCAAATGGAAGCTTCAAGAATCTGTCTTGGCAACTGGTTGATGCTTTGATGGCTCTGCGGGTATAATGACAAATTGTAAACTTGAGGGACCCCTGTCTGTACTGGCCTAAAAATTGATAAGGGCATGTTCCATCAGCTTTATGGTATGAATTGTAGAAATTAGATCTCCCAGGTTGGCCGTTGATAACTGGAACAGATACATACATGTTCAGCACCAGTAATCTGGGACTGCAAAGTGTACTGGAAGGCCTCAGATCAAGATGTTGAGCACAAACACCTCAGCAGATACCCTCAACAAACCCAAATTCTTCACATTGACGCAACTGTTCATATTCCACATTACACCACCTTGGACATCTACAACCCAGAATATATCCAGCTTACAGCCCCTTATCACTATTATTGGAAACCATTTAGTTTCTGAAAGTACATACATACAGAAGAAATACTTCAAGAATTCTAGAAATTTTCCAACTGAAATTTGCAACTAAGTGGCTATTGTAGGGGTCAATCTTTCTTCACATTTAATATAGGATATTTTAAAAAGACAATTCAAATACTAATGCTAGAAAACAGTGGAACTTGAGACCAAAACTAGATGATTTGAGCCAAACGTCCTATGTTGTTATTTACAATAGCCTGCTTCCACTTTTTTTCTCTCTTCTCATGGAGCCTACTGTACAGAGAAATTACAACCATGTTGCTAGCAAGATGGCACACCATACATGCCAAACCCAAAGCAATTAATACAGTAAAATTCCACTTTTTGCAAAACATTTAAGTAGCTTTGATTACAATAAATATCTTCAAAGAGAGTTTTGGATTTCAAGTTACTAAAAAATTTTAATGGAATCATTTGTCCACATTCACCACTTATAAGCTTGCCATTTAAATGTTAGTGCTGGTTTATAAATGAGGAAGAAATTCACAAAGCAAACTAAAGACATTAGCAACAAGGTTCCAAAACAGTAGAAACAAGACATGCAAATCAACTTTAATTTAACAAAACTGAATATTTGTTTAACAATTTTTATTGGAAAGTTTGCACATTTGGATGCATAAAACCATGTGCTGCAATTAATTTAGGTGTAACTTAGAATGAATAGGATCCATTTGAACTGCTGTTTTGGAATTCTGCAAGTATGGTCATTAGCAGGTTTTATCATGGCATGGCTCAAAGATGGTGAGTTAAAATAAAGTTGCTTCAACAATAAAATTCCAAACCAGCACATGCTGCACATAGACATTTTAAACTAAAACAGGTTGACAACTGCTTAGCATTGAAGTAACAGATAAACAACCTAAGCACACTACAGTCAGACGTTACCCTGAGAAATCAGTTGGCTTTTCTGCAAGGGTGCTGGCTCAGGTGGTATTTCAAGCTCTGTAAAGGCTGGTTGTGGTGAGGGAGGACTATCAGTACTGGAGGAGTGAGAAACAGTTGTGATTTGGGTGGGTGTTGAACATCCTGTTAAAGTTCAGGAAGGAAAGAAAAGGGAACCAGAAGATCAATGCTGCCAAATTTTAAATGTTAAGAGAAGTTATGTATCTGCAAATTCTACAAAGACAATTTACAATAACCTCATATACATTTGTCAAAATTTGTACAAACTCTTCAGAATAACCAATTATACACCACTTTGTGAAAATGCAAGGACAAAATCAGAGTAGTGCAAGCATGCAATTAGCAAAAAATGCATCAGAATCAACGTGTTAACAGTTGAACATCCAGCCAGGAACTTGCATTTCATTGAGGAATAGTTAAGTCGACAATGCATTGCAGCCGTCCCGAAGAGTCGGTGCTTTCCCAGATAATGAAGCGTTCTTCCAAAGGACTTGCTGCCCTATTGCAAAGTGAATCCCAATTGCTCATCTAAACCGGATGCAGCATTATTGCATGGAATGAAGCTTGAATGCACTTGCACTACTTCAGCTTGTATTCTTCAATTTCACAACACCAAACATTTCCCAGTCTCTAAAAAAAACCCAATCATAGATTTTGTGACCCAATGTAATCTATAGATGTAGACAAATGGTTAAGTTGAAGCTACCAAAACTTTAGAAAGTACTAGGTCTTTGTAGTTTTAGGATTAAAAGGGGCCAGGCCTCAATGGCTCCAATAAACAAACTAAATTGGAAATTGAGTTTACTACAGTAGTTAAGTTTTGTAATGAAAAATCCTGCTTCAATATATTTGAAATTAGCTAATATTCACTCCCAGAATTGGACAGTTGCACTAATTCAATGGTAAAAAATGTTTAAACTATTTACAATTTTGTGCAATGTTTTCAATATGTATGAAGGCAGAATGAACTTGATCAAATGTCAAAGTTATACCCTTAAGTAAAATTAGACATGAGTATTTTAGAAAGCAATTCAAAATTAAAGACTTGAGTAATTCCACTGACAGTTTGAAAAGGAGTCTATGTATGTTGCAGCAGTTAGTACAGTGCTTATTTTTTAAAAATAAAAAAAAAGCACTAAACTGACACTGATAGGGACAAAATCTTAAATTTATTGGAACCAGTTTGCTTAAGTTGGTTTGCAACATCTAAACTTGTTTAGACATTTAAAGTTTTAATTACTAGTTACTCATTAGTTGCAAAGATTGTAAAATCCGTCAGGTTATCACTAATTGATACTTCCACAATTCTGCTCAAAGATGGTTAACTTCATTAACTTCTAAACCAAAATAGCAATTCAACGTAAAAATGTTAATCCATTATCAGATACATTACTCAGCAATGAAAGAAAGCACACTAACCTAGACCCACAGAACTGCCATATTGCTGTCCAACCAGAGATCCTCCTCCAAATTGGTTATATGGAGTCATACTGCGGAATGGACTGTATGATGTCGGAGGCTGAAATGAAGCGTTTGACGAAGCACTCAACGAAGACTAGAAGGAAGATGCTGTCATTACTGAGACTGTTACAGGGACCGATAACATATTGCTTTTCCCTACAATTAACTGTAAAACTCAAGACACTTTCACAAAAAAAAAAACAGACATTGGCAAAACAAAGACTTGAATGGACACAATCTTTATTCTACCAAAAAGAATTGCCATTTGCAGTTTTGAACTAAAACTAAGTAGGTGAGGGCTCAGCACAGCATATTTGTGCCAGTAGTTTGATTTACTTTTACATCCAAAGGATCTTGCATAAATTTCAAATTCTGGCTAATGTTTTCACAAAACATGATTCTAGTAAAGAATGTTACTTTACACAATGAAAACAAAACAGCTAAACTGGATGTTTGTAGGCTTAAAACAAAAGGGAAGTCAAGAGGCAGTTACATCATTGCCTGTGGACCAAAGCCCAAGATATCAGTGGATGAAGTTGAAACAAGAGAGAAAGCAAGTCTTTCAGGTGCCATTTCAAGAAATGAATGTCAACCTATCTTAAAAGGGATGGAATGTTTTCTTAAAGGAAGGAGAGTAATTTTTTTTAAAACAGTGATCGACAATAACCCATTTAAATTTTCCCAGTTTACTGACATTAGCGACTGGAATGATGCTAAGAGGTGTCCCAAAAATGCTTGATTTCTTATTGAATAATTTCAGTAATTCACCTGTACTATTGCAGGATCTTGGGGCTGTGGTTTGGGAGGTTCACAGACAGTAATATCTTTGATATCACTACCACGGAAGATGATATATTCATAGATTTCATCTCTTGGGGCGACAGGTCTGTCGGTAGGGCGATCTTCTGTTCCAAACGATCTTACTGCCAAAACAAAGATGAAATGTCTTGCATCAGATAAACCCAACAAAATTTCATGGATTCACGAATACCAGTTAAAGTTTTAAGCTATCGTTAAATCAAATTAAACTGATAATAGCTGTCAAATTAAGTGAATTGCACAACTAGCCATTTTTCAACATCCAAATATCTTTGTACAAGGTTAAAGTTTAACGCCTGGTTACAATAAGATTGAGATCTTTTGATTTGCGGAGAAAGTGAGGTCTGCAGATGCTGGAGATCAGAGCTGGAAATGTGTTGCTGGAAAGACACAGCAGGTCAGGCAGCATCCAGGGAACCCTGGATGCTGCCTGACCTGCTGCGCCTTTCCAGCAACACATTTCCAGATCTTTTGATTTGCCAAAGCTTAGAATAAAAAAAGTTTAAATATACATAATTAGGTGGTTAAATTGCCACATACCACAAGTGTATACACATTGTATAATTAGCGTTATAGTACAATGCTTTCCTGTAACACGCGAGTTCACAACTAGAGACTGACCACTTGAATTTGTCACATGTAGCGAGGCACTCCAATTTCCAAGACAATACTAATGTGCTTAATGGCTCAAAGCTTGCAGTCAGCAGCAACGCAAAAGTGCTCGCCAATAATTAGTGATCTCTGTGGCAAGAATATTTATATTCAATGTGGGGAGGACTGACCAGTCTGAAAAGCTAGGAGACTGCAAGCTCAGGATTTCATGCAGTTTAATGCTTTTCTTCAAAACGCTAAAGCTGTGATCAGTATCATATCAGTAGTGAGTACACTTCTTCAAGCCAATCACAGTCCTGCAAAGTCAGACTTATCTCAAATGCAATTCAGCAAGGCAATTTGACAAGTACACTGCTCCCTTATCATCCCTTTGCAATAATCAGCACGGGAACAGACCCTTCGGTCCAACTTGCTCAAGCCGACAAGACAACCCAACCCAATGCAACCTAGTCCTATCTGCCAGTATTCGGTCTAAATCTCTTCCTGTTCATACACTTATCCGAATGCCTTTTCAATGGTGTAATTGTATCTGCCTTCACCACTTCCTCTGGCAGCTCATTCCACACACACCACCTTCTGCATGAAAGCGTTGCCGTTCCATCACTTTTAAGTATTTCCCTTCTCACCTTAAACCTATGCACCATGGTTTTGGACACCCCAACTTAGGAGAAAGACCTTAGGTTTATAAAATGAGGGACAAGGATAGGGTGAATAGATATCAGTCAGATCTGAAGATTAGCTACAGCCTACAAAATCTTCCATAAAAAAAAATAGCACCAGGCCAGACTTCAAAACCAATTTAAAGTGTACCTGCTACTCCACAAACTCTTATCTTGTGCTAATTGTTTATTTTGGCTCATAAGCAGAGAAACTTTAAGTGAAACTCATGACTAGTCTTGCAAGATACTCAAAATAAAATATTCAGCTTACAGAATGGGGTTTGATGCCTTTCACCTTTCCTGTAAAATTGTCTGAGGGACATGCATATTGCTTCACTGGCATTAAATACACCATCTAAATCATTTGCTTTTAAAAACCTCAAATGCTATCACAACTTTCCCACGAAAAACATGACTGTTTCTTCCTTTTATATAAAAAAAGGACCAATTAAATACTGACAAGCAAAGCTCTTTACAGGTAATGTAAACCATCAAAAATGAAGGGGGGGGGGGGGGAAATTACATCAAAATGGAGTCTTTTGCTCCCTGGACCTTCAAGGAATGATACCAAATTCAGTTTACAAAACAATTAACAATTCTCTGCATTGTCAAGTGCATAGTTGTTTGAAAGGAGGAATCAAACCCTTCTGGCAGAAATGCATTCTGAGCAACCACCAGGTTCATTTGAGACACCTATCCTCAAGTTCTTCCTGACATTACCTTAAAACTGCATTTTCTTTCTGCTGCAAGTCCAGTGTTTCCTTGAACAGATTCTCTGATTAGTACATTCTTGACAGGTCTACAAAGATTCTATGATCCCACATAACTCAAAGTTAAATTTAAAACCTACATGAAAAACCATACTTTTCTGAAGAGGGAAATGAAAGGCATTCCTAAACATTAACCTGTTTAAGGTACTGAATCCCCAAACATCCAGAGTGTTTCAGGTGAAAAGATTAGTCAGTCAATCAGCAAAACCAATTAGTTAATAAGATTTAATTAAATCAGAAAATACATGTCAAATTACTTCAGATAAAGCAAAAAAGTGAAATACCTTCTTTTACACAAATATTAAATCATGAAGCAATCTACCAAACTCACCCACCTTTTCAGATCAGCTAGTGATGAGATAGCTTAACATTCTATTGGATTCAAATTGGTAAGCACTCACTACCACAAATCAAAAATACTTTAAAACGCTAATTGCTCTGGTAGATTAGCAACAATACAAGTGTCAATTATTTTGATTTCTGCAAATATGTACAGAATGTGCAATTATCCAGTTGCAATTTTAAGGTAAAAGTCTGCAGACCATGTAGCACTTACTGGACAATGGGAGAGCATTTAAGCTGACCCATTTATTTTGGATAGAGCTACAGTCAATGTTTAATAAAAAGGTCAAATGTTTCAAAACTAACCCTTGCACTTGTGAAAAGGTTCGATCTGGAAAACTAATACAGATAAGCCACGTTTGCAACAGCCTTGGGCTAATCAAATATCTTAAGTGTCTTCAAGCTCTAATAAAATTGGTATATTAATTACGACCTGGTTAAGCTATACTGAAATCTATTCTTAGAAAAGATTACTTCTACATTTATAACTCATGAACAATACCCCTAAATCCCAAAATTGCATGCAATTTCCATTTGGGAATGGAGAGAAAAAGGAAACTCAAGACTCAAGTAGGAACAAACTTTCCCTACTTTAGCAACATGCAATTTCATTCAGATAACAGTTCAATTTAATTGAACCTTTACAAACCCAACAATCAAGGAATCAGCAGGAAATCTAGTTCTGGGGAATGATATGAAGCAGGTGCAACATTTCACAGAAAGAGCATCTACGAAAGTAGTGTTCATATGTTAGATTTAGAATAGTCATTATAAAATGAAGGAGCAAATCAAGAAATTGACTGGAAAAGAATTTCATTAAAACAGATAAGCATTGGGAGATGTTCAAGAATAAACTTCAATTCAAAACAAAATGAGAAGCAGATGCAAAGTTGCAGCTCCCTAGATGATTTAGGAAAATGACATTAAAAACAAAATGCTCAATGCTCATCAGGTTCATAAAGAGAAAAATCAGGTAAAACAATTTGCAGGGAATTAGAAAGGCATGGGTTACAAAAGTGATGAAAAATAAGGGGACAGAGTCAAAGAAAGGTAGGTAGGTAGGTAGGTGGGGAAGAAATCAAACGCCATGGGAAATATTGAAGGCAGAAGACATGGTTATGGTATGACTGAAAACGTTGCAAATATCTTTAGTGGATAACATTGGATGGAAGAGATGGAGGCTGCCTAACGTGGCCAAGAAGTGTTCCAGTAAGAATGAAATATTACAGAATTAATATTGTAATTATTTTAGATATCGCCACTCTATCAAATACTAATTTATACTCCAAATCTCTCGGGGGAAAGTAGCATCGGAGCTTTAAACGTATTCCAGGTGCTATCATAACAATTTGGGATTTTTTTTAAAAAAGTGTGCCCTTTCCGACTTTATCGACCACCAACCCGTGATTCCTCACAAAGACGGGGGCGGGTCACTTTTGATTTCAACCAGCTGACTACACTTAAAACCTCAAATTATCCAAAGTACCATAAACAAATCTAGGTGTCTCTGGAGAGCTGGAAAAAATGCGAAGTCAACAATCCTTCCGTGCCGTAGAGAAAAGGGCAAATGTAAATTCCGAAAACAAGCGGACGCTCCCCTCCCCCAAACATTAAGTATAGGGGTACCCAAAGAGGGTTGGAAGCACAAAACATCGATGCAGCTGACGGATGGCAAAAATAGGACAAAAGGCGCCATCGGTAGCTGGCGAGACGGGCAAAGCAATAAGGCCATGCTTGTCCAAGCGAGTAATAAGGAATGGAAATAAATACATCAATGGTTAGACAGAGAGGCCCCCTCGGTGGCGCAATACGAAGGCACCAGGAGCCCGTACTCACCCTTGGCCAGGGCCACTGTGGAGTTGTCCGTGTCGATGGTGTACAAGATGCCCTCATAGCGGATCTGCGCCTTGGAGATGAGGCTGATCTTGCTGCCGATATACGGCGTCCCGCCGCTCATTGTGACGGCCAAAACCGGTCGCTCCCCACCTTCTTTTTATCCACCCTCCTCCACACTGCCGTTCTACAGTTTTTCTCTTTTTAAACCGACTCAATCACTTACTTACACGCTCTCGCTGCCCACAACGGCACAGTCCCACCTCCCTCCCACCCCGACTGGCGGCGCTTAAATAAGGCGTCACCGTCACTGCGACCACGCCCTCCCCTCCCCTCCCCGCCTCGGGGGACATGGGACCGGCCCGCCGCCTCCAGCGGCACCTGCAGGTCGGCGGTCCACCGTTGCACCCACAGTTTTTAGCCAAGTCCGGGCAGGTAATCACATTTAATAGGCACATGTTTACCCGCTATAAAATGAGAAGTCTCACAGTGTAGAGGGGGTGTCGCTAAAAGTAAAGTCCTTATAGTTACCAGACCACAGGGCTCTCATTGGGTTTAACCTATAAGGGTCACCACGCCTCAGGTGAGGGGAGAGGTTGAGAGGGAGAGTCCTTCACGGTCATCTCAACCAGTGCGGGAACTGAACCCACGCTGTTGGCCCCTATCTTAGCACCAAAAAGATCTGGGTCCAAGTTTCGCAGTTGTGTCGTACCATGTCTGAACTTTTTGATTAAGAATAATTATACTGGTGAACATGTATCTCTTGGGTTGTAGAGCCTTTGCCAACAATTCTCTTTCAAAATGACACCACAAATACTATTTTTGAAACCAACTTTAGAGGTGATAGAGCCTTTTCTTGTTTTTATTTTTAAGCCAGATAACAATATCAGCTTATGCATTCATGCCTCAGCCTTCCTCCCTCTCAATCTTGTTACCAGTAACCCGAGAAATTACTGAGCAGACCCTCTTCATAATGAAGATGTTTTGTTCCAAAAAAAGAGACATTAATGAAACACCTTTTGAGAATAATCTGTCTCCTTACTATGATCAGAATTTAATTCCTAATATTTCTAATGTTCCCAGTTCTGCTTTTAATTTTGATGATTAACAATGTGTAAGCCAAGCTTACACAAAAGCAAAATGCTTTGGATGCTGGGACTACTGAGAGCATCTGTGATCTTTGAGAACAAAAAAGCATTAATGTTTTATGGTAGTTACATTCATTAGTAATGGAAGTTTAGAGATGTTACAGAGTGTAAAGGTGGGTAAGGGGAAAAGGAATAACAACAAAAAGGGAATCTGTGGTTGGCCACAGAACAGGAGAGATTAAGTGCCAATTAGGTGTATCTATGACAAAAAATGAAACAGTGCATATTTGTGACATTGAACTTCCAGTTGCCTGTCACTTTAATTCTCCATTCCAAAAGAGGTGCTGTTCCTCAAGCCTACGTTGAGTTTCACTGAAATGGTATAGAAAGCTGAAGACAGAAATATAAGAGTGGAGTGGAGCATTAAAATGATGGGCATTTGAAAGCTTAAAGTCACATTTTGTGCAATATTTACTTTAAACCGTGAACAACCAAACTTCTTAAATATTCATCCTCATAAGGTTTGTCTGAAAGCTGTCAATTCCTTCCTTGAATAAAGTCTCCATCCAGTCTCACCTTCCTCTGCTTGGCTGAACTTGTTCTCACATTAATCAAATTAACCTCTAGTTCCACTCACTTCCTCTAAATAATAAGGACAATATCAACTCCAGGCTAGTGAAACTCTCAATAGATGTTTCGATAATGTCTCTTTTTTGGAGCAAGAACATCTTCATTGTGAAGAGGGTCTGCTCAGTAATTTCTCGGGTTACTAGTAACAATGTTTTTGTGTGAACGTTCTTATCTTCAGTCCTAATCAAGTTCCTCCCTTGTATCTTTGTCTGGTACATCGATAACTGTATTAGAAACTGTTCCCTGCTCTGTCCCTCAACTAGAAAATTTCAATAACATTGCTTTAGATTTCCACTATTCCAGCACATTCAAATGATCCATCTCTTAATGCTTCTCTTCCTTCTCTGGACGCCTCTGTCCAGAAATGGTTGTTGACTAATATTCTGTCTAGGTCACTGACATCCATAGAGTCAAGATTGGAATGGTGCTGGAAAAGCACAGCAGGTCAGGCAGCATCCAAGGAGCAGGAAAATTGATTTTTGCCCAAAATGTCGATTTTTCTGCTGCTCGGATGCTACTTGACCTGCTGTGCTTTTCCAGCACCACTCTAATCTGGACTCTAATCTCCAACATCTGCAGTACCCACTTCCACCACTGACATCCGTAACCAGGTTAATTACACTTTCTCACACCTTGGATTCTTAAGTACTCTATTTAATTCTCACAGATTCTCCATCTTCCAGTCATTTGTTCTGATGAACAACCTTACATAGCGATTGTTCCAGTTGGTCTTCCTTTCTCTGATTTTTTTCCTCCCTCACCCCATCCCTCAGTTCCCTCATGTGGTTGAAACCAAGTCCACTGCATTTCCTGTTCTTCTAATTTGACTACTTTCCTAGCCCCCTCTCAATCGCAGAATCATGATAAAGATCCTTTTTTTTTCTCAATTTCCAACCCAGCAGACCCCATATTCAATTTTTCATGCTATTATTTCCACCATCTCCAGCATGACAACATCAACATATTTTCCCCTCCCTTTGCCTTTCAGAAGTCTGGAGGGACTTTTTAAAATGTTTTCAAGGGATGTGGGCATCTCCGGTTGGCTCAGCAATTGTTGCCCATCCCAAGTTACCTTTGCAAGGGTAGGGGTGAGCTGCCTTCTTGAACTGCTGCTGTCCATTTATGCCTTGCAGATGGTGGACAGGCTTTGAAGAGTCAGGAAGAGAGTTATGTGCTACAGATTCCTAGCTTCTGACCTACTCTTGTAACCACAGTACCTAGTTGGCTAGTCTTGAATTCTGTTTCTAGTCAATAGCAGCTCTCAAGATGTTCAAAGTGTATGATACAGTGATGGTAAGACCACTGAATGTCAAGGAGCAATGGTTAAATCCTCTATTGCTGGAAAAGGTCATTGTCAGGCATTTGCGTCTTGCAAATATTACTTGCCATTGTCAGCCCAAACCTGGATATTGTCCAGGTCTTGCTGCATTTGGACATGAATTGCTTCAGTATCTGCCGAGTTGTGAATGTTAGTGAACATTGTGCAATTATCAGTAAACACTCTCATTTCTGACCTTATAATGGACGGGAAGGTCATTGACAAAGCAGCAGAAATGTTTGGCCAAGGAGACAATTCTGATGAACTCTTGGGGAGATGTCTTAGAACTCAGATGACTGACCTCCAAAAATGACAATCAACTTCCTATATGCTCGGTATAACTCTAACCAATGGAAAGTTTCCATGTTTCTCATTGGCATCAAGGAATCCTGGCAAAATTGGTGTCAAACATTGTCAAACATGATCTTGATATCAAGGACTGTTACTGTCACCTTGACCTCTTGAATTCAGCTCTTTTTATATATTTGAACTAAGGCTATCATGGGACCAAGAGCTGGGTTTCCCTGGTGAAACTCAAATGGAGTAACAGTGAGCAGGTGCTGTTGATGTCACTACTTATAACAACTTCAATCTCTTTGCTGACAATCGAAAGTAAACTGATAGGGCAGTAAGTGACCGGTTTAGATTTGTCCTACTTTTATTCTACAGGACTCACATATGGTCAGTTCGATGCTAGTGTTGTAACTGTGTGGAAATGCCTCGCTAGGAGCTCAGAAAGTTCTGGAGCACAAGTATTAAGTGATATTATCAGTTTATTGTCAGGGCCCATGGCTTTGCAGTAAACAGTGCCTCCAACCATTTCTTGAGATCACAGAGTGAATTGAGTTGGCTGAAGATTGCTATTTGTGATGCTGGGGACCTCTGGAGGATACTAAGATGAATCATCCACTCAGCACTTCTGGCTGAAGACTGTTGTGAATGCTTCATCCTTATGTTTTGCAAGTCTTCAATAAATTGTGTTGCTAGAATGCTGTCAGGATGCATTGCCTTTGCAATTTCCAATACCGCCAATTATTTCTCTTCAAGTGAATCGAATGGGCTGAAAACTGGTTTCTGTGAAGCTGGGATCTGGGAGGAGACCAAAATAGGTCATCTATTTGGCACTGAAGATTATTGTGAATGTTTTTTTCTCAGCCTTACCTTCCACATTGATGAGTTTGGCTTCTCCATTGTTGAAGACATGGACATTTATAGAACATCGACCTCCAGTGAGTTGTCTGTCAAATGCTGTTCCCAACTAGGTATGGCAAATCTGCAGAGTTTATGTCTGATCCATTGTGGCTCTTTTTCAATTACTTGGCTCTGTCTGTTACTTGCTGCTTTGCTATTTGGCATGCAAATAGTCCTGATTTGTAGTTTCACCAGAGTGACATTAATTTTAAGTATGTCTGGTGCTGCTCCTGGCATATCCACCTGCACTATTCTTGAACCTGAGTTGATACCCTGGCTTGATGGTAATGGTGGAGTGGGGTATATTCTGGGCCATGAGGTTGCAGATTCTATTGCTGATGATGGTTCACAGTGCATCATGGTCAATCTGTTCAAAGTCTGTCCCATTTCTTTGCAGTACTCTTTGTCCACTCATCTATCACTCTAGTACAGTATTCCCTTCCCTCTGTACCTTCACATGCAAGCATAGAAGATGCAACAGGTATTTTGTCCAATCCTTTCCCAATATCCAAGGCCCAAAACCCTCCTTCCAGGTGAATCTGCATCTTATTTGTACTTCTTTCAACTTCCTGTACTTTAACGACTACTCACAACATGGTCCCCTCAACATTGTGATTGCAAATTGTGTGACTGCTTTGCAGAATCGCCATTCACTGTCCAAGAATGACCCTGAACTTTCAATTCATTTATTTCTCCTCTGTACTCCCATTCTGATCTATACATTCAATGAAATTCAATGAAATTCAATGGAAAATCAAGAGACAGCAGCTCATCATTGAATTCTGCACTTTACAGCCTTTCAGACTCAACAGAAAATTCAAAAATTTCAGATGATGACATCAAACACTTGTTTTTACCTTGGTTTTTCTGGTTTATAGGATGGTAGCCTTGGTAGCTGCCCATGAAGGATTCTTTCGGCTTCTCTAGATGTTTTATTTGTTCTTTATTTGTTCTACTTCCACCCCTTTTGCTTTGCACCGCCATCTCTTTACTCATTTTATCTCTCCTATCATCTGTCATATCACACATCTTCCCTTTTGCTCTTTACCTTCCCACTCTCTATTTCCAGTTTAAACCTCAAACCTCCAACTTCTTTCCAGTTTTGGTGAAAGGTTAATGAATGAAATATTATCTCTTGTTTCTTTCTCCACATATGATGCCTGACCTGAGCTGGACTTGTTTCCAATGGAGCTTAGAAGAGTAAGGGCTGACTGGAGTGGTATATAAGATCCTGAATGGTCTTGACAAGGTGGATATGGAAAAGAATATTTTTCCATGTGGTTGAGTCCTGAAAAGTGAAACTGCACCATTTAGAATGGAGATGAGAATTCTTTCCTTCTGTCAGAGAATTATGAGACTTTGGAACTCTCTGCCCTAGAAATGGAGACAGACTCAAACTTTTTTTTTAAAGGCAGAGTTGATAGATTCTTGTGAGGCAAGAGAATAAAAAAAAAGGTATCATTGGTGGGTGGGAATGTGGAATTTGAAACAGACATAGGTCAGCTTTATTGAATGGTAGTGCCAGACACGAGGGGTTGTGGGGTCTAATTCTGCTATTTCGTATGTTTGCAGTTTTGGATGACCTGACGACTATTTCCAGTGGAAACTAAGCTAGTCTGCAGCATTTTTCACCATGTGAGAAATTAACCTCCATTAAAAGTCTAAGGATAGAGACCGTAAGGAAAATGTTTTTTTTTAAAAAAAGGTGTTGAGCAGAGAAGTGGCTTATAATTTATACACTTTTATTTATCTTATGCATCTTAATAAATGAGTTAATTGAGCTTTAGCCACTGAAGTCATTTAGAATATATATCAAACCACTTTTTTTGAAGCAACAGTCAAATGTAATACATTTCAGTTGGTGACAGTAGAGAATTTTTTGTCACAATCCTTGGGTCTTAGTTTGTTACCTAATTATTGGGCAGGGAAAGATAGTCAATTCACTAGAGATTAGATTTGTTTACAAGGGTTACTGTATTGATGTATAACCTATTCAAATCTGTGCACAACACAGGCAAAAATAAACAAATTCTGCATAATGCAAAAATGATGGTTTTTTTACAGCATAATGATGTGCTGTGATTCTTTGTGATGCCATAATCAATCACTCATAAATAATTCATTTAATTTGTGACAATTAGAATTTAGAAAGACAGCTAAGGATGGGTCAAAAGTGTTATTGTTTCAAGAAATAGAATAACTGGTAAGGAACAAACTCATCCTAAACAATCTATTAAATTATTCTGGTAAGTACATAAATAGAGTTAGATCACAACTCTATGATTATCAAATCTTGCAAGTGACTGAATAAAGTTAATATCATATCGGTGACATAATGTCAGTGAGACAGTCTTAATATTGCTAATTTATTTCACGTTATAACACAACCATATACTAATTGTTCAGAATTACTCAATTGACATCTGGATAGTAATAAATCACCTATTTACCATTTAAAACAACAACAATTTAAAATAAACTTTATCTCTCCACTTACTCTACTTCAGTGAAAACGACTTTAGTCTCAAGTATTTTTTTAAACCACTGTCTCTCATTCCGAATATCATCCTGATAATTCGATGCTGTATGTTATGCCTTTGATGTCTTTTCTGTGATGCGATCCCAAAAATGTATGCAATACAACGGAGTTTGGACAGATATATTACAATGGTTCCATACTCTTAATTCTTAGAAAGTATGAAAGAAGATCATGTATATGAACCTACTGTTCCTTCATATCCTTCAATTTACCATACTCTCAAAATTTGTTTCCACCTACAACCTGCAACTACACACTCAAATTTACAATTGTACCTATCACTTGATATGCTTTCCTCTAATTTGTCTATGCTTTCTTGAAAGTTTGTGTCGTGCTGATTAATTTTAAATCCACTTCAGTTGCATCATCAGCAAATATTAATGTTGTATTTCCTATGCAAAAAAATCTATTTATGCTGAGGACAAAAGTAAACCCAGCACTAACTATCTCTAGCTCTTCCCCAAGCCAAACTACATCCATTATCCATACGGTCGGTTTCCAATCAATCAACTTCTTATTTAGCTTGTTGCATTTCCTTGTAACTTTAAGTTTGATAGAAGTCTGCTTTCAAAAAATTCATTGGCAACACATATCTTTATCAACTGTCATGGTTGTTACAACCAAACGAGGGGTAAATTGGCTCCCCTCTTTCAGGAAGGAGAAAGTGAGGAGTGCAGGTGCTGGAGATCAGAGTCAAGTGTGTTGCTGCCTGACCTGCTGTGCTTTTCCAGCAACACTCTCGACTTCCCTCCTTTTCAGTTGGCTGCAAAAATGAGTTTTAATTATTATTCCCACACAGCTATGGTTGTTGTCAAAATTAAGGTGCCATTTACAAGGCTTCCTTGAATAAATTTTAAAAAGGAGGTATTTATTACTTCCTAACTCTGAGAAAAATAATAAAACAAACAGAGGAATAAAGTTTTTTTTTACAAAAAAAGAGACCATGGCTGTTTAGATGCATGGCATCTTCAGAAATATCAAAAACATGTAATATCCTTGAGGTCTAAGTAAATAGATGTTTCTCCAATTTAATCACAGATGCTGGCTTTCAACAGTTGAGAAGGAAACCAGGAAAAAGCAAGTGTTCCAGACCCTGATGTTACTAATCTATTTTCTTTCTCTCTCTGCTGCTCTGTCAGGTAACTACTGAAATATGATTTGTGTACTGTTGAGCCTGTCTTCATTGGCTTTCAAATTGGATGGTTACAGGCAACTTTTCATATTCATTAGATACAACTAATCAGACAAGTCTAAACTGAAAGAGGAGCAAATTTCTTGACACCTGCCTCAGTTGACTGGTTTCTATGTTTTTACATAAAATAGGAATATCAACTCAGACATTTATTGATTTCATTTTGTTTGCTGAACTTGTTTCATTCTGTGGTCAGTGATCACGACAACCATTTTACATATATGCTTCTTACATTTTTAAAAATCATTTTAGCCCACAAAGATTAGAGATTACAAACATGATAGAAATTGAAAATTGATGGTCCTTATTTTACCACTTGTGACACCTTTACAAAAGAAACCCTTCAAATTTGCTAAACTAAATTTGCTTTAACAAATCTATTCTGACACCCTTCATTAATGCATGAATTTTCAAATTCTCACTCATTTTAGGTTGAATTATTGATTCTAAAAGTTCACACACAACTGGCAATAGATTAAGTGATACATAAGAATCTAGGTTATCCTTTTCCCAATTAATTAATATTGGTATCCCTATGGCTATTTTAGTGCAGAATTTCACTATCAAATAGTTTTGCATTATCTTCTTTAATCTGAAATTCTGTTGAATTATGTTCCTTTATGTTTACTATAGTTATTTAAATGTCTTGTACTGTGATGTTCATAACACCAAATCATAGCTAGTAGTTAAAGATGGATGTGTATCTAATGATATTGTCCAGTAAACAATTTCAGACCAAATTCCTAGAGATATCAAATTGAATATTTTATTGAGAATATAATTACTCAATTGATTAGAGAAACTTGATATGAATTTTCACATTCAATCCATGATTGAAAAAGAACTTGAAAGAACACATGGGGAATAAAATTATACTGTTCTCAAAGTACTGTTTAAAAATGAGGATACCAAGTAATTACAAAGAAAATAAATCAACTTGGCTTACAGTTTGATCTGAACTTGTAGCTGCTTGCTTCCAGTTATTTCCTAAAAATGAGTTCCAAAAGTTAGAAGTACTTTCTGCATTCACATACAAAAGTTAGAAAGCCAAAACAGAAAATAAAATAGATGACTGACACTTTCATCAACCAAGTGAAATTTAAAGATGTGTCTAAAGCAGAAGGAGTTGTGCAAACATAAGGCCTACTGGCCGAAGGCACAACTGCCAATGGCGGTCAAATGTGTGCCTGCATGTAGGGCAAGCGTTGTAAAGGCAGAAGAGGCAAGAATTATAAAAACATAGAAGTACCCAGCTAGGTTTCAGGCCAGAGAAAGTTACAAAGATGTCGATGGATGAGTCCATGATGGAATTTGAACAACTGGATCAGCACACAGGGTTCACGTGAGCAGAATTTGCGCAGGTTTGGGAAAAGCTGAATGTAGTGGAAGTGAGATGGGAGGCCAGTCAGAAATACTTTGGAATAGTCCAATTTGAAGGTAAGAAAGTTATGGACGATGTTTATATCAAATGGATTTTTAGTAGGTCATGTCTGATTATTGGGATCTTTATTCAGTTCGTAGTGCACTCATCTTTGAAAACAAAGGTTGTAGGTTGAAGATTCATTTCCTGACTTCCAATGCATAATTTAGGATTACATTTCAGTATATATAGCATTGATAAACCACTGAAATATTGGAGGTGCAGGCTTCCAAATGAAATGCTAACTTAAATTAAACCAAGGTTCTCTCTTCACAATCAGGTGGTTATGAAGGATCTTGTGGCTTTGTTTGAAGAGGAACAGTTTTCATCTTCTAGTATCCTGACAACATTAATCCTTCAACTATCACCACTAAAGCATGAAATAGCTAGTTATTTAAGTTTATGTTTGCACATTACAAAATTGCACACATTGTTAATCTATAAGACAAAGCAACTTAATTGCCTATACTGTAGAAGTAATTAACCAGGGGTCTTATGGCCCAGTGGCAATGACCCTGGGCCTGGAGGCAGAGGTTCAAGTCCCACCTGATCTCAATGACTTAATTATTTCTAGAACATTCAAGCAGATCAGAAGATGCTTATTAATTCACATTTTTACTACATTTTTAAGGGAAAATCAGTGTATTGTTAAAAGAATATTTTGGGTACCTATGTGAGATATACAAGTTTTGGAAAGATATTTGATTCCATGACCCATGTAAGATTGCTGCAAAATACATTACGGAAAATACATAGTAAAGGTACAAGGGAAGCTAAAGTCGCTATTAATGCAATTGTTTTGAACCAGTGTTATAATTGTGTATTTTTACTCCTATAAATTATTGTGTACTCAAATGTTATTCGGTATTTGAGAGATTCCCATGGATGGGCAATATCGAGCAGTACTAGTCAGTGTGCGGAAAAAAAAAAGAGTGGGAAAAAATTGTCTCCATGAATGAAGCTTCAGTTATTACATTTCACTTTAGTTATGGATATGATTCAGTTCATGCTTCATTAATCCATTGCAGTAATTACATAATGCAAGACAGATGTCTGATTTCAAGAGGTATCAACCTGATATTCATCAGTTATGACTGATGTTTACAATTAATCAGTTGCAGGAGCCATTTATTGGTTCATAAAAGTTAGCAACATTCAATTTTTTTTTAATCACAACATAAGAAACAAAATATTTCATAATTTGTTTAAAACAGAATTTATTCTTTGGTCAAAGATCAGCATTTTTAATTTCCCTCAAGATTCCAGGAATAGCAAATTAGATCCATCAGTTTTATTTTTGTATAGTCATGGCTAAAGTCAGAAAATTGCCAGAAAGCTGGGAGAAATCCTTGTCCATTCATAATGATCACATGGACATTTCAGTGTGTGCCTGAACTACTGACATATGTAATCTCAGTTTAGTATGCCACCAGCAGTTCTGTCAATGCATGGCATCAGTAAGGATCGTTTTCAGTTATCAGTCTAAATTGCGTGCTTTCAACATATTCGATTCAAACCTAAAACCTTCTAACCTAAGATGGAAATGCAACCAATTGAACAAAGTGGATACAATATTTTATGAAGTGATACCATATACATGAAATTGTATCCAGTAAGCTTTTTTAAAAAAGAAAATAAGTTAAGAAGAACGTAGCAGACACTGCCACTCTGACACTTCAGTTTTTTTGTCTCACTTAGAGTCAGAGATGTCCAGCATGGAAAAGACCCTTGGGTCCAGCCCATCCATGCCGACCAAATATCCCAACCCAATCTAGTCGCACCTGCCAGCACCCAGCCAATATCCCTCCAAACCCTTTCTATTCATATACCCATCAGATGCCTTTTAAATGTTGCAATTGTACCAGCCTCCACCACTTCCTCTGGCAGTTCATTCCATACATGTACCACCCTCTGCATGAAACAGTTACTCCTTAGGTCTCTTTTATATCTTTCCCCTCTCACCCTAAACCTGTGCCCTTTAGTTCTGGACTCCCCCACCCCAGGGAAAAGACCTTGTCTATTTATCCTATCCATGCCCCTCAATTTTGTAAACCTCGATAGGGTTACCCCTTAGCCTCCGACGCTCCAGGGAAAACAGCCCCAGCCTGTTCAGCCTCTCCCTTTAGCTCAAATCCTCCAACCCTGGCAACATCCATGTAAATCTTTTCTGAACCCTTTCAAGTTTCACAACATCTTTCCAATGGGAAGGAGACCAGAAATGCACAAATATCCCAACAATGGCCTAACAAATTTTCTGTACAACTGCAACATGACCTCCCAACTCCTGTACTCAATACTCTGACCAATAAAAGGAAATCATACCAAATGCTTTCTTCACTATCCTAACTACCTGCAACTCCACTTTCAAGGAGCTATGAACCTGCACTCCAAGGTCTCCTTGTTCAGCAAAACTCCCTAGGACCTTACTATTAAGTGTATAAGTCCTGCTGAGATTTGCTTTCCCAAAATGCAGCACCTCCCATTTATCCAAATTAAACTCCATCTACCAGTTGGCCCATTGGCCCATCTGATCAAGATCCTATTGTAATCGGAGGTAACCCTGTCTACTACACCTCCAATTTTGGTGTCATCTGCAAACTTACCAACTATACCTTTTATGCTCACATCCAAATCATTTATATAAATGACAAAGAAAAAAAGGACCCAGCACCGATCCTTGTGGCACTCCACTGGACACAGGCCTCCAATCTGAAAAGCAACCCTCCACCACCACCCTCTGTCTTCTACCTTTTGAGCTAGTTCTGTATCCAAAATGGCTAGTTCTCCTTGTATTCCATGAGATCTAACCTTGCTAATCAGTCTCCCAATGGGAATCTTGTCGAACACCTTTCTGAAGTCCACATAGACCACACCTGATATTCTACCCTCATCAACCTTTTGTTACTTCTTTTGAAGTTTTTGAAGAAGTTGTCAGATTTTGTTCATGAAGACAATAGCCCTTTGATATTGTCCCATTGAGGAATTTAAAAAATTTTGGATTGCTGTACTGAGGCTTCCCTCAACACAACAACTTTAGGGGTTTAAGTACTGTACAATTATTAAGTTGAATAGTTTGCCACAAGTTCCCTTACTTTTAAAACTTTAAAATTTTAATTAAGATGGGAATACATACATTTATAAACACTGGAACACAACGCACACGTCAAACTACGTTATCTTTTGTACTCATTAATAGTGCATTGATCATTTTAGCTAATCTGTGTTAGCCATTATCAGTGTTTATTTAGATGGTGAATTTCAATATGCCTGATGCTGGAGATCTTGTCTTTTTGGTTGATTTTCATCAATTCAGTTGCACACCTTTTATTAAATTCTGCAAGTCTTTTTTCAACAATGGATATTTGGATGGGCGATGCTCTGCATTACTAGTGAAAGTTGCAAATAGGATGCCAGAGTGAATGTACTAAAAGTCTAGTTCACTCAGCAAACTTGAGTTTACTTCTGAAATATCTTTTTATTTGCATCCAAAACACCATTCAATGATACATGTGTACTAACTTGAGCTTTGTTGATGCAAAGTCTAAATCTGTATTAATTTGAAATTGGATCCACTATGTCTCATGTTTTGTGATAGAAGTGTGTATGTACCTTTGGCTATCACACACATTGGATATTCCAGGATAGAAATTTCAACAGTCACTGGCCTAAAACCTAGATATTAATGCACTGGCAATGTACAATTAATGCATATAAAAAGGACCATTTGTCAAATACACATGGAGCCAATAGTCAAGACCAAACCACATGGAGTGCTCCATGTCAAAACCTATGCAGTAAAGAATGGATCCAGAACTCTGCACTGAATGGTTTTAAGTTTACAAAATAACGTACACTGGATGAGAAATACACAAGTTGTATTTGACAAATCATAACTAAATGCAAAATCTCCTGAATATAGGTTTGATAGATGATAAAAACATAAATGAGAGGACACTTCAGATCGCTGCAATGTTATAATGATTATAAATTGATCGATTCATTTTGAAGTTCATTTTCACAAGGATGTAAGAATATTAATACCATTTGAGAGAACCATAAAAATAAGACGTAGGGGTAGAGAAAGGCTGTTTGTCCCATGGAGTTTGCTCCACCATTCAATGAGATCATGGCTGATCCAATAATCTCCAATTCTATTTCCTTGCCCACGAATCCCTTACCTATTAATACTGTGTATCGCAGTCTTGAATATTTTAACAATCTAGCTTCAACAGCTCTCTTGGATAAAAAAAGTTATATTTATTACAATTCCAGAGAAGAAATTCCTCTATCTCTGACTTAATTGGGTGACCCCTCACTTTGACATTAAGCCCTCAAAGTCCGAGATTCTTACAAAAGGGGAAATAACCTCTCCACATCTATCCTCTTAGGCCTCTTGAGAATCTTAATGAGGCCATCTTGTATTCTAAAACTCCAATGAATTTGGATTCAACCTACTAAACCTCTTTTCATAAGAAAATTCCTTCATACCCAACATCACCCACCCAAATCTTCTCTATCTTCTCCAATGCTAGTAGATGGGGGGAAACCAAACCTTCACACGAAAGATGTGATCTCATTAGTGCCTTATATAGTTTTAGCAAGACTTCCATACTTTAATACTATATTCCCTTTGAAAAAAATATTACGCAGATCATTTGGCTTTCCTAGTAAATCCATACGGTGGCTTGTGATTCATGCTGCAGCTTTCTTAATTCTGCATTTAAACATTCAGCTCCTCTATTTTTCCTACTGTGGTTAAAAATAAACCCAAGCTTTCCCACATTTACATTCCATCTGCTAAAATTCTTCCCAATCACATATACGGTCTTCCACTGGAGACTATTTGTGTTATCCACGCCACTTGCCTTCCCAGCTATTTGGGTGTCATCTGCAAACTGTGGTAATACATTCATTTATCATCCAAATAATTAATTTATATTATTAAATACCTGTAATTGTGGCCCCAGAACCAATCCATATGACTGTTCAGTTACAGTTTGCCATCCTAAAAATGCTGACCTCATCCCAACTCTGTTTTCTATTAGTTAGCCAATCCTGTAAATATGCTAGTATATCATTCCCCAACACCACAAGTTTTTTCCTTTTTAAGTATCCTTGTGTGGTACCTTATAAACTGTCTTTTGGAAATCCAAATTTCTTGCTTCTACAACTCCCTGCTTGCTATCTCCTCAAAGCAATTTGTCAGGAATGAGTTCCCATTCATGAAGTAATACTGACTCTGCTGGATTATATTGTGCATATCTAAATACTGTTGTTACATGCTTTACAATACTCAAATATTTTGCCAAAGGCAGATGTTAAGCTAACTGACCAATAGTTACCATTCTTTTGCTTCTCTTTTTGAAGAGGCTGCTGCAATGGCAGTTTTCAAATCCTCTGGATTTTCCCAAATCTAACAATTTTTGGAAGACTACAACCAGTGCACCCACTATATGTGGAGTTACTTCCTTAGTATTCTAGGATGAGACCCAATCAGCCTTTAGGTAGTTTTTCTAATATATTTTCTTGAGTGAAAGTTTTTGTATTTATTTCCTCCTGACTTTTGTCTGGATTATTTAGTATTTTTGGATTGTGAGTGCCATCTACCATGAAAACAAATGCTTTGATGGAAAGCATTTACTTAACTCCTTCATTTCCTAATTCCCCATTATTGTTTTTACAGCCTCATACTGTAAAGAGACCATGATTACATTTTATGAAAGCAGCTCTTACTGTCCGTTCTTGTACTACTTGCCAGTTGACCTTTCATTCCTTTTTTTTTAGTAATCTTTTGTTTGTATTTAAAATGTCCCAATCCTCTAGTTGACCACTAATCTTTACCATATTATAGATTTTAATCTTTCAATTTGATGCTGTCCATGGTTAAATAATCCTCCTTCCAGAATCCTCCATCATTGGAATGTGTCTTTGTTGTGAGTTTCTTAAGTGTCATCTATTGTTCATCAGTCATCTTTTCTATTAAACACTTCCCGTCTACTCCAGCCAAGTCTCCCTTCATTCCTTTGTTATTACTGATTTAAGATTAGCACAGTTACTTCCAATCCAAGCTTCTCAATTTCAAATTGACTGCTAAATCTTACCATGTTATGGTCACTGTTTGAGGAGATCATTTACTTTTGGAGCAGCACGGTGGTTAGTACTGCTGCCTCATAGCACCACAGTCCCAGCTTTGATTCCAGCCTTGGGCAACTGTGGAGTTTGTACATCCTCCATGTCTAGGTGGGTTTCCTCCCACAGTTCAAAGATGTGTAGGTCAGGTGAATTGGCTATGCTAAATTATCCGTAGTATTCGGTGCAGTCAGTGGGAAATGGGTCGGTGTGGACTTGTTGGGGCAAAGGGCCTGTTTCCATACTGTAGGGAATCTAATCTAAATTCATCATTTACCAAGTCAAAAATCTCAACACCGGCTTATAGTTTATTTGAAAGCACAAGCTTTGAGTTCCCGCTCCTTAGACAGATAGTGAGAATACAATCGGACACAATTTAAGTAAGAGATCAAAGGAGCGTGCAACTAATGTGAATGTATTGAACACCCCTAGATGGCAATTAAATGTTAAAAATCAATTGGAATGGAGTTGCATGTTTCTATTGATTAATATGCAAATCCCAGAATTTCTTTCAAATCACTGCCGCAGGATAACTTCAGGTTTTATCAGAATAAAAGGTGACACCTCAGGCCAGACAATGCATTTTAGGGATGAGGCCATGTTATAAGTGTTTGTAACTCAACTGGAGTCATGTTTAGATTTATTTCCAAATTAGGCATTTATAAAGTGCCACATTTACTGTCTGAAGATAGTGTGCTTTTTGAACAAAAGCAAGGGGCAGCACGGTCGCTCAGACATTGGCACTGCTGTCTTGCAGCACCAGGGACCTGAGTTCAATTCCAGCCTTGGGCAACTGTGTTGAGTTTGCACATTCTCAATGTTTGGGTGGTTTTCCTCCAGTTTCCTCCCAGTCCAAAGATGTACAGGTCAGGTGAATTTGCCATGCTAAATTGCCCATTGAGATAGGTGCATTAATGAATAGGGGAATAGGTTTTCAAGCACACAAGACTGCAAATGCACACCCACTCTCCCTTGCACAAGTGCACACAAACATGCATTTTCTTTCCCATAGACAAATCTATGGACTGAATTTGCAGATACATTCTATTTTGTTCAAAAGCAGTCTTTAGACAGTTAGCAAATGTGGCATTTTATAAATTCCTACTTTGGAAATAGAATGAGTCTGACTCCAGTTTGAGATGCAAACAAAACTTCAAACATGACCTCATACCTAAAATGCATTGTCAGACCAAGGTGTCAACTTCAAGTTTTACCAGAATAAAGGTATCTTGGGGCAGTGACATGAAAGAAATTCTGGGTTTTACATAGAAAACTGCATCTCCATTCAAACTGATGCAATTAAATCTTCCATCTAGATTTGTTCTATACATTCAAAATCAGTTGTACAACCCTTTGTCCACCCCAGTCCAAGACTAGCACGTCCACATTTATTAAACTTGCTTCATTACCAATGAACCTAATCCCTATTTGGAACCACATATTGCTTCAAAACAATTATCCCAAATACAGGGTATGAATTCTTTATCATTGCTTTCTCTGCAAACTGAACTATCCCAGTCTACATCACGTTTTAAGACAGCAATAACCAATGTCCTACCTTAGTAACATTCCTTCAATACCTCCTGATTTACCCTCTGCTATAGAATGAAGTGCCTGTGGACTACTTCCATCAGTGTCTTCCTCAGCTCTGATCTATATAGATTCTGCATTTTCCAATCCAAGATAATCTATTTATTCCATTCACTTTAAACAAAGCTACATCACCCTTTCTTTCCCTTCCCAACAGTACCCTTCCACTATTCATTTGGCTGAACTGGTCTTCACCCTTAATTTCTTTGAATCCTCCCAAAGGGGTAGCCATGGGAACCCACGTGGGCCCCAGATATGCTGGTCTCTTTGTTGGCTACATAGAACATTCCATCTTCTGTAGTTAGAAGAGCACCACTCCCCACCTCTTCCTCCACTACATTGATGACTGCATCAGCACCACCTGGTGCTCCTGCAGAGGTCAAGCGATTCAGCTTCAACACATTCCACCTTTACTTAACTTCACCTGGACCATCTGACACCTCCCTCCCCTTCCTGGACCTCCATCTCTAATGACAGACTTAAACACTGACTTTTTTTACAAACCCAGACTCGCAAAGCTACATGGATTACACCTCTTCCCACCCTACCTCTTGCAAAAATGCTATCCCATATTCCCAATTCCTCCACCTCTGCCATATCTGCTCCCAGGAGTGGTTGCACCACAATACACCAGATGGCCTCCCTCTTTAAAGACTAAATTTTCCTTCCCACATGGTTGAAGATGCCCTCCAACACATCTCATCCATATCCCACACCTCTGCCCTCAAACGGCAACAAAGACAGAACCCCTGGTCCTCACCTTTCATCCTACCAACCTCTGCATAAACTGCATCTGCTGACATTTCTGCCACCTCCCAATGGACCCCACCACCAGGGATATATTTCCCTCTCCACCCCTTTCTGCAGAGGCCATTCCCTCTGACTACCTGGTCAGGTCCATACTTTTCCTCCCAAGAAACAACCCACCTGCCCCTCCTGGCACCACAGGAATTGCCAAATCTACACCCACACCTCCATCCAAAGGAGCACATCCACCAATATCATTTATTGTATCTATTGCGGTCTCCTTTACATTGGGGAGACTGGACACCTTCTCGCAGAGCACTTTAGGGAACATCTCTGGGACACCTGCACCAATCAATCCCATTGCCCTGTGGCTGAACATTTCAACTCTCCCCCCCCCCCCCCCCCCCCAGCTGCCAAGGACATGCAGGTCCTGGGCCTCCTCCACCACCTGACACTGGGAAGAATCCTGTATTCTCCACCTCTGAATACTTGAACCCAGGGCATCATTGTGGACTTGTTTCCTCAATTCTCCTCCCCCCCCCACCTTACCCTAGCTCCAACCTGCCAGCTCAGCATCATGACCTGCCCTACCTGCCAAAGTTCCATCCCACCTATCCACTCCACCCATCACCTTCACCCACCTATTGTAGTCTTGGCTACCTTCTCCCCAGTCCCACCCTCCTCCCATTTATCTCTCCAGCCAGACAGCTTCTTGCCTCATTCCTGATGAAGGGCTTTTGCCCAAAATGTTGATTTTTCTGCTCAGACACTGCCTGGCCTGCTGTGCTTTTCCAGTACCACTTCAATCTCGACCCTTTTCAGCCTGTCCTTCCAAAACGTTTATACTGAATTTAGTTCCTAGCTTTGATCTCCTTGTAACCATTATAGAGACCTGGTTACAAGATGATACCAACTAATCTAAATTTCTGCTGGTAATGCATTTATATTGTTCTGAATACTATGCATGAGAATAGAGCCATTAAATATTGTATTTTTACCATTCTCTCTCTGTACATACTGTCCCTTCCAATACCACTCTGGAAGGGATTGTTAAGAGATATGGAAGTAATGCAGGCAACTCCTTTGTTAGGCAACATATACCTTCTCCAGAATTCTCCCCCTCTTAGTTTAAAGTTCTCAACAACTCTAGTTATTCAGTTTACCAGGTTTGCTCCTACCACAGTTCAAGCATGTCCCACCTCAACATTTCCCTTCTACTCCAGTGTAATGCCAGTGGTCCATAGACCAGATTTCAGTCAATCCCACACTGGTCTTTGAATCACATTTAATTCCTTGTCTTTACCCATTTACGACCTGTGGTTCAGGTAGCAACCCCGAGGTTATTTGGAGGTTCTGCTATTTAAATTAGCTCAACTATTTTTCCAGCAGCACCTTTGATTCTATCAATCAATTTCATTGATATTGATGTGGATGATAATTGGATCCCTCCCATTCCACTTAATGTTCCTCTTTAGGTCTAGGATGTTCTTAACCCTGGCACTAGCAGGCAAATCCATCTTCAGGACACATGCCCACTGCTGCTCTATTCCCCTATTATACAGTTCTACCACTACTACATTCCTATTGCCTGCCCACACTGAAATAGCTCCTTGTATCACAGTCTATGGTCAGTTCACTCACCCTCCCTCAGTCCCTGTTCTTGAGCCTGAACATAGACCAAACTTGAATGACTGAGGGGTGTGCCCACATACTGGAGCAAAGCACCCAAGCAACTTTCTTCCTCCCTGATGTGGTACAATGTCTGAAGCTTGGATCCAGCTACTCAACTCAGATCTGAAATGGCTGAAGCTCACCCTGGGTCACTTGCGTACAGCAGCTCCCACATGCCAAAGCAGCAACATTCCACCTGACCTGCCATTTGTCATATTTTATTTAATTTCTTGATCAATCTAGATTTCCTGCTCTTTAGGCTTTAAGTAATCCCACTCTTCATACTTTGACACAATACTGTGGCTTTAAGAGCTGTATTTTGTCCTGGCTTTTAATGAAGAAAGGTTGAGACAGAGATAAAGAGCAGTCTGCCCAAAACTAATAGGCAGCTTGAGGCCTTAGATTTTTAGCTTTAATGGATGCTGGGGTTACAGCTAAAAACTGGAGTTCTTCCTACTGCTAGAATTGCACAGTCAATTTGCCTTTGCCATGGGTATATTTATGGGAATGGTTAATTAGTAGTATATATTAAAAATTCAATACAGTTAAGCCAAATTTTTATATGTCTGTATTTTAACTAGTGTAAAAGTGTTTTGCTTAAAGTTGAGCAGTTTCACCAATCAAATTACACCTGGAATGAAATGCCTTACATTTACCTTAACAGGTTAGGGTCTTGGTTATCTTAACATTGAGGGTCTGGTCCATAACAATTGCAATTAATTTTTAACACCAACATCAATCTTGTACTGAAGCTAATTTAAGAAATAAAGACTGGAGACTGAAATGCAAACTAAAAATGCTCCTTGTAGTTCAGAGACTAGAAACACAAGTTCTAGTCATTAAGAGTCATACAGCAGAAACAGACTGTTCAACTAGTCCATGTGAACATAATTGCAAACTAAACTAATCCCACCATGCTCCTTGCCCATATTCCTCAAAAGCTTTCCTATTGATGTATCCATCCAAATGTCTTTTAAACATTGTAATTGTACCCCATTTACCACTTTCTCAGCAAGTTCATTAACCCACAAACCACCTAACATTTGCATATATTAAAATCTCTCCTCACCTTAAAGAGGTGCTCCCTAGTCTTGAAATCCCTCATCTTAGAAAAGACAACTACAGTCAATGCTCTTATTCTTTAATAAACTCCTTCAGGTTAGCTCAATCTCCAACAGTCCAGTGAAAAAAACTGGAATATCCAGCCTCCCTTCACAACTCAAACTCAGCAACATCCTGGTAAATCTCTTCTGAAGCCTCTCTCGCTCATCATTCCTATAACTGGGCAACCAGAACTGGACATCATATTGGAGAAGAGGCCTCACCAATGCCCTATAAACCTCAAAATAACATCCCAACTTTAACTCAAGAACTCTGGAATAAACATATGCTAAACACCTTTAGTCATCCTGTGTGACAACTTTAAAAAATTGTGCCTGCACCCTGAAGGGGTCCCTGTTCTGCAATGTTACCCAATGCCCACTGTTAATTGTATAATGCCTACCCTTGTTTTACCAAACTGCAACATCTTGCATTTATCCAGATTGAACTTAATCTGGAATTTTTCAGCCAAAAACATTTGATTATGATTCTTTATAATCTTGAAACCCTTATTCACTATCTACTATGCCACCAATGTGTGTCATCTGCAAACTTAATCATGCTTTCTGTATTCTCATCCAAATCATTTCTAATGACAAAGGCAGCCCAGAAATGATCCCTGTGAAAGGCTGCTAGTCACAGGCCTCCAGTCTGAAAAGCAACCCTCCATCAGTGCTCTCCTACTGTTAAGTCAATTATATCTACAATGGGCAAGCTCACCAAATCCCATGTGATCTAAGTTCACTAATTTGCCATGTGGAACCTTGTCAAATGCTTTACAAAATCCAAACAAACATACTGTTCTGCCAATCTTTTGGTAACTTCCTCAAAAAACAAGTTTGAGACACTATTTCCCTCTGAAAACCATGCTGACTAGCCCTAATCAATTTTTGCCCCTCAAATGTCAAATCCTATATTTTATCACCAACAATTTACTCAACTGAAGTCAGGCTCATTGGTCTGTAGATCCCTGGTTTCTCCAGACAATCTTAGAGAAAGTTGAACATTAGCCACTCATACCTCACCTGTAGTAATAGATACAATTATTTCTGCAAGAGTCTAATTTCCTCCCTCACTTCCCATAATGTTCTGGAATACATTAGATCAGGTCCCAGAGATTTATCTACATTTATATTCTAAGACATCCAGAACATCTGTAATGTGAACTGTTTAAAACATCAAGGTTTATCACTGCCTTATCTAAACACCATTTCTTTCTCCACAGAAAAATCTGATGTAAAATATTCATTTCTCTCTCCCATCTCTTGGGGTTCAACACAAACAACCTCCTTGATCTGTAAGAGGTTGTATGCTCTCTAGATGCCCTCTTCCTCTTAATTTGTAGAATTTCTTTGGATTATGCTTAACCTTATCTGCCAATGCTAAACCATATCCCCTCTTTGCCTTGCTAATTTCTTAATGCTCCATTTTGACAGATCATGAACTCAACTTAACATCCGACTGGAGATAGTTGGAGAAGGGAGTTTCATAATGCCTATGGTATTAACCTTCCAATTCTCAATCATTCACTAGCCAACAGCTCAGAAACCAAGTGACAACATTTGACTGGTTTAGTCTATACACACCCTAATTGTCTTCAATGCTAACCAGATTCTTTTAAGAATCTAGATAAGTCAATTAGTTTTTCCCCACTAATTTAAAAGCCAGTAGAGCAGTCTGTTATTCATTCAATCCATATATTCCATGTTAATATATGTAGTACCCACTGGGATATAATCTTAAATCATGTCCCCTCTTTCAAAATTTAAAATCTCAAGTTCCAGAACTTGTTTGTTCAATACTTTATGTACAAGCACCAAACTTAGCAGGAAAGGGTGGGCCATCAGATCCATCCTCATTCAGAATCAACTTCAGAACTCTTCCAACTAGGACTTTCAATCCTATTGCAAAATCATTTGCTCAGCCATTTACACTAGTTCAGTAAAGTGTCAGTAGGTCATTTCAGAACTGATTTCTCTTCACAAAATGCTGCCAGACCTACTGAGTGTTTCCAGTCAGTGTTTCTGTATACTGCTTCAGTAATGGGTTAGTACATTTACTGCTAACTTTTACTCCAATCTTCCAAATTTCATTCTTTCATAGTGAAATTTAGATTTGGTTTCTTCCACAAGCAAGGCCCAACTTTAAGCTTTTCCTGGCTTCTATTTCTAAAATAGAAAGCCTCCTATGCATTTAACATTTGATAGAGAAAGATACATTCACTGCTCCTGTACTTGGTGGGATGGAAAAACATTTACAAAACCATACAGCTCATTCCTCAATTACTGTGCTGTAAGAAATCAGTTGTGTTCACCCAGTCATCAGTTCCAGGACATTCCTGCTAGAGCTCAAAGTAGTCTAACCCCAACCACCTTCAATAGAAGGTCAGAAGTAGGGATGTTTGCACAATGTTCAGTCCTATTCAATTCCTCAGATACTGTCCACGTCTATGGAAGACCTGGATGATGTCCAGGTAATCACGATCTAATGAGAGAATCTAGTCACTGACATTCAATGACATTACCAACAAATCCCACACTTAGTGATCTCACAGCATGTTAAAGTTTATGAAAAGGTTACTGCATAAGTAGGACAATATCAATCAAGATGGAGGCACTGACATTGGACTGGTGTGGACAAAATTAAAAATCCCACAAGACCAGGTTGTGTTAGCCCAGTTGTTTGGAAGTTCAAGCTTTCATTGCACTGCTCCTTCATCAGGTAGCAATATGGTATTGTGTGAAATATAAATCAAGACTCAATGAAAGTAGGAATAAGAACACTAGAAACAAAACTTCAGCTCAAGTGTTTCTTTAATCTTAAACCAACAGTTTCTTTCCAGATTGACAAAACTCAATTATTTCATTGCAGTTGTAAAGACAAAGGAGCCAACAGACCATAACCTAAACTCCATAAGTTATTGGAAAAAGTTAAGACAAGATCAATCTTTATTTAGAAAGATTGACAAAGCTGAGAGAGACTTTGATTAAAGGAAGGTCTTATTTCAACAAGAGTCAATTTTTGAAGCAGTAACAAGGAGCTACTGTTGTAAGTTGTGAATTTATTTAATCTTCGATTTATTCAGCTTACAGAACTTTAACCAGTAGGATGGCGGGTCTGCTTGCTTTACTCATGCCCTGTGAATGAATATTTTGCACATTTTTTTAAACATACCTACTTTGTTGTTTCACATTGTGTAGCCTCAATCTCTCATCTGTTAACAAGTTATAAAATTCTACATTTGCAGATATGTTAAAATCACCAGAGTATAAAGGAATGTTATGTTCTTGTTTTTTTCATGCTATCACATTTTATGAAGTGAATTATATGCATTTTGAATTTCTATTGACCAGGGACTGCCAACTCAAGATATATTCCTAAGTATAGCCATGCACATTTACCACTATACCATGTGATGAGATGGCATAGAAATCCTGGTCAAAGCACCCAGGGACATGATTGTGATCAAGGTAAATTATAATTAGATGAAATTTCTAAGTATTACCGATGTTACTAGATTAGCAACCTAATGGTTGAAATTTCAATTCCTCAAATCATAGCAATTAGTGAAGGAGAGTTAAAGAAATCTGTATTTTGTTTTAAAACATTTTCATGGAAAGTGTAGATTGGTAGGCCAGCATTTATTAACCACTACAGACCAACCTCAACATCAGTGCTTTACCTCCTTCAGCCACTACAAGTTAGTTACCCCTATTAGGAGGTGAGCTCTCAGATTGACATAAATCAAGAACACTTCATTTAGGATACTATATAGTCAGTTGGTATTTTGCGATAGTGGTGGTCCCATGCACCTGCTGCTTTTGTCTTGCCAAATGTAGAGGTTATGTTTTTGGAAGGTGCTGTAGAAAGATTCCTGGAGTTGTTGCAGCACATGTAGATGGCACATTACTTTGCCACTGTTAAAAAGGTGGCAATATTGAAGGTTATGGATGGGGTTCCAGTCAAATGGACTGTTTCACTTTATATGGTGTCAAGCTTCTCTATTGTAGTTGCAAATACACATCCAAGTGGAGCTTAGTTCATTACATGCCTGATGTGGACATGGTAGATAGCAGGCAGGCTTTTTGTGGAGTCAGATGAGTTACTGCAAAATGGTCAACCTCTGACTTCACACAGCCAAGGTATTTATGACTGATCCAGTTTAGGTTCTGGTCAACAGTCATCCCCAGAAATGGAGTGGGAGGATTCAGCAATGTCAAAACCATTGACTATCAAGTGATCATTGGATTCTTTGCTTAAAATCAGTGTATAGTTTGTGGAACAAGTGTCACTTACTATTCTGCCCAAACCTAAATGTTATCTAGGTCTTGCTGCATAGGAAGATTGAATTCCATAGTATCAGCAAATATCCCCAATACCAAGGCCATGATTACAATAAAGGCAGGTCATTAAAGAGGAAGTCTGTTAGGTCTAGATACTAACAGTTGTTCCAGTGCAGTGGTATTGTTGTGCAGTGGTATTGTTGGTCAGCCAGGAGGCTGACATTCAAGTCACACTTAGTGCAGGGATATGGTTGAGAGAAAATCTGGTGGCATTGATTTCACAACAATATCCTCTGAACAGAGAACTTTGTGGGAGCATATCCTGAATAATTGGTCGTACTGAAGCAGTTAGATAGGCACATGGCTAGTTCTGAAACAAATATCAGTATAGGTCATTCTGCATGTTTCATGAATGCAGATTCAAGTGATTGAGGAATTGGATATGGTTTCTAAAGCAAGTTTTAAAGAATATATTGTTACAATGAGATCCCAGCACCATTAGTTTAAAGAATGCTGCCACTTGATTTTCTTGTAATGGGATTGTTAAGAACAAAAAGTACTGTTAGAGCAGAACAGGCTATTACTGAAGTGTCATCAGGGCCTAAAACAGTTTCCAGTGTGGGCTACAAAAGCCTGAGACAAAGGGAATCAAATGGGCTGAAGACTATTGATTTGGTAGGGAAAAAAAAAAAAATCAGTAAGTGCAGATAATCTAATTGACTCTGGCCATTGATAGTTGCAAACATTTCAGCCCAGTCTTTTAAAGATAGTGAACTCTACCATAAGACCTAAAGATGTAGCAGCACAAGTCAGCAATTCAGCCCATTGAGCACACTGCTCTGACATGTCAGATCTGACTCCAACAATTACCACATTTGGTAATCTCAACTTGCTAATGCCATAGATTCATTAAACATTAATTCCTCAGAGTGTACTTAACCCATTGTTATGTCTTCTCAAAAAAAGGGGAACATTTTCATATCTGCTACATTTAAGGCCAAAATTTGTTTATGTTTCAATAAGGTCACATCCTTCTGTGTGAAGACAGTCCATCAATAGGCAGCTTTTGAATGCCTTTTGCATATTTTACTATTTTCATTATTGGATTCTTGCTACATTTTACAGGAAATTGTTACCTACCCAAGTTATACTTTACCTGATAGTCCAGAAGTATGCAATAACTTTCATCCAAATTCTTACAGCTTAGATTTCCAAGTCCATTTTATGGAGATCAGATTATGCTAAAGTTGTCAGTTCCCACTAAACAAGTGGGAATCAGTTTGTTGAACTTCTCAGGCACTGCATTCATTCTAGATAGCTAATGTTACCAGATTGCTATCTCTATTGCAATTGAATCCTTCCTTCTCCAAAAGGGAAAAAGGGGAAACAAAAACTTGCAAAGTCAACTTATAGTTCATTTTCTCCAGTTAAAGATTGCTTTAAAATCACTGCTAGTCAAAGGGCTGAAATGGCATAAAGGAGCAAAAATTAAGTTACATGCTAGTTAGCGAGTAGAATTGAACTTGCACATTTAGCAAGAATAAAGATTTAATAGCAGTTTAGTATTCAGGCTATTGCACAAATTTGAATTTAAATTATGACCCAATGGGTTGGTCAAATCCAGACTGAACTAAAGGGGTTGTAAACAATTGAATGAGTATTCAATCCACACTGGAAGGTCACTTGCAGACCTAGAGTGGGTAGCAATTAAATTTTGAATTAAGAACTTGGAAAAACCTGCAGTTAGCCATGGGGAGTGCTCGAGTTAGGAAGTAAGGAGTGTTTGAGGCTGAAGGCAGGGGTGGTGTGATGCAAAAGTACTTCAATTAGCAGGGTGCAACTGGGTGGCAAAAACCATTCTAAAAAACTTAAGCCCGATAGTTCTGAAGGTCAACCTGACATCAACTGATTGCTCTAGGTGCTACCAGATGGTTTTAAACATTGAGTTAGAGCACCTAGATTTTTGGTTGAGATGGAGGTGCCTCCTAACATCTGTACCTGGTCTTCAGCTTTGTTTGAATTAAAGTTAGCAGAAAATTGAAAGGGGCATTGCTAGAAAAATGCTGTATATGACAGTTTGAATGAATTGGAGTTGACTATCCATTGATGTCAGGAAATAGTATTTGAAATCAACTGGGGTGAAGTGTTACATGCTCTTGTAACAATTACAGGTATCTTTTATCTGAAAAGATTAGGCATGAATGGAAAACTAAACTTGCCACTCATCTCCAATCTTATATCAAGAGGAAACCAAAAAACAGTCTGGAATCATGGACGGATACAGTGAAAATTACTATGGTGAGTAAACTTAAGTGAAGTATGCTTTCATTTCACTTGGAGTCCAGAACTAGAGGGCATAGGTTTAGGGAGAGGGGAAAGATAGACCTAAGGGGCAAATTTTTCAGTGGTAAATGTATGGAATGAGCTGCCAGAGGAAGTGGTAGAGGCTTGTACAATTGCAACATTTAAAAAGGCATTTGGATGGGTATATAAATAAGGGTTGAGGGACATTGGCTGGGTGCTGGCAGGTGGGATTAATTGGGTTGGGATATCTGGTCAGCATGGACAGGTTGGACCAAAGAGTCTGTTTCCATACTGTATGTCTTTATGACTATGCAGGGGGTGGGGGGGGGGAAGGAGAAGGGGAAGAGGGGGATGAGAGCAAGGGGCCAGCATTGAAGCCTTTTGGAGAAGTACAGGTTAATTGGAGGTGTTGACACCAACATTCAGTTCAATGCACTTTGAATTTCAGATTAGCTACATTTGATGAAATAGTTAAGGTTATTCCTATCATGGAGATTTTATAGCTTAATTTAAAATTTATCAATATAGCTATGCAAAGTCACTGAAAGTATTTATTGACATGACCCAAGTACTTCCAACCAGATTTAGTATCAACTGAAACCTCATACTGACATTCAGCATGAAGCAAAAACATGAATAGTAGAAAGTGGATATTGAAGGGTGATTCATTAAAGTCCAAATTCACTAATTTCATGAACAGATGGCACAGCCTCAATACCAGGTACATGTTCAATTTTAATCTCAGGTGATATTCTCACATTTGTGGGTTTCCTCTAGTTACTCAGGTTTACTTTTAGTCTAAGATGGTAAATTAGTTGGATTGACTGTGCTAAATTGCCTGTAGTGCCCAGAAATGTTAAGGCTAGTGGATTAGCAGGTAAATGCAGGGTTATCGGAATCTTGATTGTCAGATTCTGAGTCTGAACTTGGAACTGTGACATTGCATCTCAAAGATGATCACAATTTGAACTACAACTAAGTTTGAATGCTTCAACTCTCCCATAAAGGATAGACAAGCAAGAGGCTGGAAGAACACAGCTAGCCAGGCAGCATTGGAGGTGGAGAATTCCACCTGAAGTGTTGGCTTCACCACCTGCTGCCTGGCTTGCTGTGCTCTTCCAGCCTCCTGCGAGTCTACCTTAGATTCTAGCATCTTGAGTTTTGTCTCAACCTTCCCATAAAAAGGAGGAGACATTTAAACATATCCAGTTAGATGGAAACTGGTATGAAATAAGTCAATTTACAAACAGTTAGCAGAATTAACTTGGAATCAGTTAGGAGATTTACAAGTGCTCCATTCAAGCAGGTGGAAATATTGCTAAGGTTGTTTTGCTACATGAATTACTTTGATCAATTACTGCAGAATGCTAGTTATAGAACAGTTATTGTCACCTACAGAATGCAAAATAATTCAAGTTTTACTGAGGTCAGTGTAGGATAGAGAAACCCACATTGCTAACTGACAGCAGCAACCATCACTGGATATCTGAGTGTATCTGGGAAAATTAGGTGAAATTAACTAGTTGAAGAACCTGTTGAGGTGTCACTGAGGGATAAGACTGCTATTTTCTCAGCTTGTAGATTGAAAGCAACAAAAACAGCCTTTAGAAAAGTGATATGCTCTTGTCAGATGTGAGAGTTTAGGGAAAGTTTGAGGATCATATCTGCAATAAAGGTGATTGAAATGTGAATCCTATATCAGATTGAATGGATCAATTGGAAAGATAGACAAACTTACAAGAGCAGGGGGATGTGCTGGATGGCAGCTACAGGAAGGAGAAAGTCCAATAGTCAGATGGTTAACTAGAAAAATTGAGGGGTCGGCAATTCAGGAGTCTTCTGTAGCTATCCCCATTTCAAACAAGTACACTGTTTTAGAGCTGAAAATGTGTTGCTGAAAAGCGCAGGTCAGGCAGCATCCAGGGAACAGGAGAATTGACGTTTCAGGCATAAGCCCTTCTTCAGGAAAGAAGAAAGTTTGTCCAGCAGGCTAAGATAAAAAGGTAGGGAGGAGGGACTTGGGGGAGGGGCATCAGAAATGAGAGGTGGAAAGAGGTCAAGGTGAGGGTGATAGGTCAGATGGGGTGCTGTTTTAGAGTAAGGCTGATTCTCAGGGGAACATACTGGCTCTAATGCAATGAGGGGTACATCAGGTTCCAAGAAATTGATTGTTAGGTGACTAGTCTGAGATACAGAGACATCTATGGCCAGCAGCAACAGAATGGTGTTGCTTCCTTGGTGCCAGGATCAACATTGTCTCAGGCAACAGAATGTTCAAGAGGGAGGGGCCAGCAGAAAGTTATTGTACACATTGGAACCAATAACAAGGGAAAAGGATGAGATTCTGAAGGGAGATTAGTTAGGCAGGAATTTTAAAGAGGAGGTCCTTCAGTAACCTCTGGATTACTCCCAGTGCTACTAGCTAGTGAGGGCAGGAATAAGGACAGCAGATGAATGCGTGGCTGAGGAGCTGGTGTATGGAAGGATTCACAGTGATCATTGGAATCCTTTTGGGTTAGAATTGACCAAGTACAAATTGCACCTAAATTGGAAGGGGATAATATACTGGCAGGAGATTTACTATAGCTGCTCAGGAGGATTTAAGCTATAACATGGGGGGACCCAGGGAGGAAAAGATCAGTCGGAGACAGGTACAGTTGAGAAAACTGCATTTATTTCAATGCAAGGGGCCTAACAGGGAAGCCAGATGAACTCAGGGCATGGTTAGGAACATGGGACTGGGGTATTATAGCAATTACAGAAACATTGCTGAGGGATGGACAGGACTGGCAGCTTAATGTTCCAGGATACAAATGCTATACAGGAAGCATAGAAAGCAGAGGGGTAGAAAGAGGAGTGATGTTTTTGATAAGTGATAACATTACAGCTGTACTGAGGGAGAATATTCCCAGAGATACATCCAGGGAAGCTATTTGGGTTGAACTGAGAAATAAAAGGGATGATCAGCTTATGGGGATTGTATTATAGACCCCCCCAATAGTCAGAGGGAAATTGAAAACAAACTTGTAAGGAGATCTCAGCTATCTGTAAGAATAGGGTAGTTATGGTAGGGGATTTTAACTTTCCAAACAGACTGGGACTGCCATAGTGTTAAGGGTTTAGAAGGAGAGGAATTTGAGTACAAGACAAGTTTATTCAGTATGTGGATGTACCTACTGAAGATGCAAAACTTGACCTACTTTGGAAATGAGGCAGGGGACTGAGGTGTCAGTGGGGGAGGACTTTGGGGCCAGCAACCATAATTCTATTAGATTTAGAATGGAAAAGGACAGACCAGATCTAAAAGTTGAACTTCAAATTGGAGAGAGGCCAATTTTGATTGTATTAGGCAAGAACTTTCAAAAGCTGACCAGGGACAGATGTTTGCAGTTAAGGGACAGCTGGAAAATAGGAAGCCTTCAGAAATTAGGTAATGAGAATCCAGAGAAAGTATATTCTTGTTAGGGTGAAAGGAAAGGCTGGTAGGTTATATGGAATTCTGGATGGCTAAAGAAATTGAGGGTTAAGGAAAAAGCATATGCCAGGTACAGATGGGACAGAGTCAATCCTAAAATTGTCAAGGCAGTAGGAGTATACTAGAGAAAGCAAGAGGGCAAAAAGGGGTCAAGAGATAGCTTTGGCAAGTAGAATTAAGGAGAATCCAAAGGGTTTTTACAAATAAGGACAAAAAGGGTAACTAGGGGGAGAATAGGGCCCCTCAAAGATCAACAAGGCAGCCTTTGTGTGGAGCCACAGGAGATACTAAATGAGTATTTTGTATCATTTACTGTGGAAAAGGACATGGAAGATAGACTGTAGGGAAATAGATGGTGACATCTTGCAAAATGTCCATATGACAGGATGAAGTGATGGATGTCTTGAAACATCCAACAGTAGATAAATCCCCAGGACCTGATCAGGTGTACCCTGGGAAGTTGAATGCTGGGCCTCTTACTGAAATATTTGTAAGATCAATAGTCACAGGCGAGGTGCCAGAAGACTGGAGGTTGAATATTGTAGTGCCACTGTTTAAGTTGGTAAAGACAAACCAGGGAATGAGACCAGTGAGCAAGTTAGATCCTGAGGAATAGGATATTCATGTTTTGCAAAGGCAAGGACTGATTAGGGATAGTCAGCATTGCTTTGTGCATGGGAAATGTCTCAAACTTTGAGTTTTGAAATAGCAACCAAGAGGATTGATTTGGGTAGAGTGATACTTGTGACTTCAGTAAGGCATTTGACAAGGTTCCCTATGGAGACTGGTTAGCAACATTAGATCTCATGCAACCAGTGGAGTGCCACAAGGATTGTGTTGGGTCCACTACTCATTTATACAAGTGATTTGAATGAGAGCATAAGAGGTATAGTTAGTAAGTTTGCAGATGATACCAAAATTGGAGGTGTAGTGGACAGTGAGGAGGGTTACCTCCGATTACAACAGGATCTGGACCAGATGGCAGATGGAGTTTAATTCTGATAAATGAGGTGCTGCATTTTTGGGAAATCAAATCTTAGCAGGATGTATACACTTAATAGTAAGGTCCTAGGGGAGTGTTGCTGAACAAAGACCTTGGAGAGAAGGTTCATAGCTCCTTGAAAGTAGAGTCACAGGTAGGATAGTGAAGGTGTTTGGTATGCCTTCCTTCATTGGTCAGTATTGAGTACAGGAGTTGGGAGGTCATGTGGCTGTACTGGACATTGGTTAGGCCACTTTTGGAATATTGTGCACAATTCTGGTCTCCTTCCTATCAATGTTGTGAAACTTAAGGGTCCAGAAAAGATTTAAGGATGTTGCCAGGGTTGGAGGATTTGAGCTACAGGGGGGAGGCTGAACAGGCTGGGGCTGTTTTCCCTAGAGCAGAGGTGGAGGGGTGACCTTAGAGGCTTACAAAATTATGATAGGGCAAATAGGCAAAGTCTTCTCCTGGGGTTGGGAGTTCAAAACTAGAGGGCATAGGATTAGGGGTGGAGGAAAAATATAAGAAGGGACCTAAGGGGCAACTTTTTTTTTTTAAAAACAGAGGGTGGTATGTGTATGGAGTGAGCTGCCAGAGGATGTGGAGGAGACTAGTACAATTGCAACATTTAAAGGAGGCATGTGGATGGGTATGAATAGGAAGGGTTGGGAGGGATATGGACCAGGTGCTGGAAGGTGGGACTAGATTGGGTTGGGATATCTGGTCAACATGGACAAAGTAGACCGAAAGGTCTGAAGGAGATATTTGGATCATGGACAGCCTTAATGTATTAAAGGCTGTCCATTCCAGGGTTTGTTCTACACCAAGATTCTATGGAGTGCTCATCCCCCCCATGATGAACATCCTACCATTTGAAATAAGCACATTAAAGGTAACCACATCTTACCATTGATAGCAGTTAGAATGTCCATGATTCTTGTGCAGCTCCCATCTCTGCCTGTTGAATCTGAAGTTTTCGGAAAGTAATTGCCCCAAAATTGAGCTGTAGACTTGACTAAGTAGAGCAGTTTGAGTAAGACAATCAAAATCAGAGTTGAAAAATGTGCTGGAAAAACAGGCCAGGAAGCATCCAAGGAGCAGGTGAATTGACATTTCAGGCATAAGCCCTTCAGGAATGAGGCTGGTGTGCCAAGCAGGCTGAGATATAGGGAGAGGGGCACTGGGAATATGCTAGGTGGAAGGGAGAGGGGCTGAGGGGGGGGTGGGGGCAGATACAAAGTCATTTGAAAAGTACTGTGCTCAAGCACTCAAGATTCTACGATTGTTGTTAAATCCAACATTACAAATTAACAGTTTAAATCTCAACTCCATTTTAGCACTAGAAAATTAACTTCATGTGGGTCAATCAATAGACAATTTCAAATACTAAAACATTTACTTTGACAATGAACCAGTTCCACATTTTAAACTGGCACTATTAAGTTTTATGCAGTTTGCTTTTGCAAGAGGGAAAGTACAACTTAAATGCTAGTTAACATTAATGTAAAACCAAACAAGTTTACATCCAGCAAAAAAATGTTGCTAGAAAAGCTCAGGTCTGGCAGCATCTGACAAGAAAGCTGAGTTAATTGTTTGGAGTCTGGAAGCTCACTCAGTTTTTGCGATGCAACTATGCTACATTAATAAGTGTCATCATTGTTAAAGACAGGTTAAATCAGAGCCAAATTGAAAGATGCAAATGCATGTAAGTTTAAGGGGGCATTACCTCTGAGGAAGACACAAATATATCTTGTAATGCTGCAATGAGTGTATCAATGACTTAGTTATTTCCTGTGTGGAAGGTACAGCTACTCTAATTTAGAAAAAAACTTGCCAATCTGGAAATTGCAAGTCATTGAAGTTCAACACAAATAAAACCAGCAAGTCATCTTACCAAATGTAGACTCCTTAAGATTTGTGGTAATTTTAAAGATGGTTTCATGGTCTGGATTAAAAAGCATTAGATCAGATTCCCTACAGAGTGGAAGCAGGTCCTTCAGCCCACCAAGTCCACACCGATCCTCTGAAGAATAACTCACCCTGATCCATTTTCTCGACAATGCACTTAACAGTATGGGGCAGTTTAACATGGCCAATTCACCTGACCAGCACATCTTTGGACTGTGGGAGGAAACCCACAGACTGGGAGATTGTGCAAACTCGACACAATTGCCAAAGGCTGGAATCAAACTTGGGACCCTGGTGCTGTGAGGCAGTGTTAACCACTGAGCCACCATGCCACCCCATTAGACCAAGAGTCAAACATAGCACTGAATTGTAAACAAAGGTGAGTAGAACCACAGGATGCAGTAACTGAACATAGCAGTTGCAAACCACTTTGGGGCCAGAGTGAAGCAGTTGCAAACTGAAAGCTTCTGGGAAGGTAAGTAATTCTGATTTGGAGGGGAAACTGAAATGGTATTGAGGGCCAAGACTAAATTGGCTAATGGATCTGCTAAAAATATGTGTTGCAGGAAGAGCGCAGCAGGTCAGGCAGCATCCAGGAACAGGAGAATTGATGTTTCCTGAAGGGCTTATGCCCGAAATGTCGATTCTCCTGTTCCATGGATGCTGCCTGACCTGCTGTGTTTTTCCAGCAACACATTTTCAGCTGATCTGCAGACCTCACTTTCTCCCTAATGGATCTGCTAATCAAATGTAAATTAAATCTAATTTATTGGTTAGAACTTGCATAAGCAAAAATACAAAGTAAAAAAAGTTAACAAACTTGAAGCTAAAAAAAAAGTGGAGGTTGAGTGGAGTTTCTGCATTGTGTCAGTTGGTGGACCCCATTGTGGTCAAGTGATCTGTCTGTAGTAAACATTGGTTGCTCAAAGAACTCTGGTTTAGTGAGCTAGAGTGAGCTTCAAATGTTGCAACATCAAGGTGGGGGGGGTTACCTGGATGCTGATTCAGCAGATAGTCACACCCCTTAGACTAATGAATTTGGCCAGTGGTCAGGGACAGGAGGGTGTGGCTAAGTGAGATCCAGGGAGTTGCCTCAGCCCCATCCTTCAACAGGTTAAAGAATTTTGCTCCCTGTGTAAATGGGAGTGGGGACTACAGAGGATGAGCAGACTGACTGCAGCACCATGATACAATTTTTCTCTACTTGAATGACTGTAATTAAAGTGTAGTTAGAGGCATGGTCACAGAACATTGAGAGATAGTCCTGAAGGTGGTGTTATCTGCCTAGTGCTTAGGTTTGGAATATTTCATCTGGGCTACAGAGGAATTTGGAGTGGGAGGGTAATGATCTTGTGGTTATGGTCCACATGGTACCAACTTGTCCTAATTTTAAGGACATATGAACAGCTAGGAGCAAAACCAAAAATTCCAATAATCTCTGGATTACTCCCAGAGCCATGAGCTAATGGCACATGGTCACTAAGATCAAGAGGTACATGGCTGAAAGATGGAGAGAGAAATAGGTTTGAATTCATGAGACATTGGCATCAGTACTGGAGAAGGAACTGATTAACAGGATGGTCTTCATTTGACCTGTGCTGGGAATAGAGTCCTAATGAATTACATAGGATGTAGACAACGTTTTATGGAGAATGGTTCAGTTATAGGGGAATTAGAAAACTGAATTGAAGGTGTTAAGAGCACAGAACAGGTTAAAACCTCCAGCACAGACAATGTATGGAAGGGTTGGCAAACCAAGCACACCAGACAAAATGACAAATGAGAAGGACAGTTAAAACAGGACTTTCTCCTCATACTGTATACATTTAGAAGGTAATGAGCTTGTGGCACAGATCATAATTAGCAGGTATTGTGATGGGCATCATGGAGACATGGCTACAAGAGGATCAGGATTGGGAGCTGAATATTCAAGGGTGCACATCACCAAAAAAGAGAGGGACGGTTGCCTTACTAAGGCATGAAAATAAGTCAATAGCAAGAAAAAGTAGGTTAGATGGTGTTGAATGAGGGTAGAATTGGAGAACTGCAAAGGTAAAATCCATAGTTATGTACAGGCCTCCAACCATTAATCAAGAGTGGGATGCAAGATACACCAAGATAGGAAAGTCAAAGTTAATGTTCATGGGGGATTTAAATATGCAAATGGTTACTAGGAAAGCAATTTGTGCAATGTCAACAAGATGGCTTTTTGGAGCTGCTTGTGATGGAGTCCACTAGGGACTAGGCAATACTGGATTTAAATGTTGTGCAAGGAGGCAGATTTAAGATACGGATAGTGATACTTATTGCATTTACTCTGCAATTTGAGACACAAGAGGTAATAGTATAATAGCTGAAAAGGCAAACTGAGGAGCAGGGTAGAATTGACTGGGAGGGGAGCCTGGCAAGAAATAGTAATGCATGAGTTTGTAGGAGCAATTCATAAGACAGCTGAGGCTCATTGAGGAAAAATGCATGGGGGACAGACTATCGCTGACGAGGAAAGTCAGGGATAACAAAAACAAAACAAAGCTTACAATGGCAAAGGGCAGGAGGAAATGACCATTAAAGCTAAAGAAGAGGGCAAAATGAAAGTGATTAAATGGGGATACACTAGCCAGTAATAAAGGATTACATTTCTTTTAGATACAAGGGTGAAAGTTGACATTGGGCCACTGGAAAATTGCATGAGGTCATGGGGAAGGAAATGGCTGAATAATTACTTGTGTTTGTCTTCAGGGGAATATCTGAAAAATTCAAGAGAGGGCATAGAATATAGTGGCCATCACCAAGAAAAAGGTGCTAGAAAACTGAATGGCCTGAAGGTGGATAAATCACAGATTAAATGGATGAGTTCTAAGTGAGATGCTGAAGAGAGAACAGGCATTAGTAATGATCTTTCACGAATCACTAGAATCAGGGAGGGTCCTAAAGGACTGGAAAATCAACACATTTAAAACAATTACAGACCAGTTAACCTAACCTCAGTTGTAGGTAAGATCCTAGAATTCATCATGAAGGGAGAGACTTCTGAACACAGGAAGCTTGATCTAAACAGGTAGGGTGTCTTTCATTTGGTTACTAGTATGCTGGATCAAAGGCCAGAACATTGTTTAGCCAAGCATCAGGACTTGTAATCTGATTGGAGGAACCTTGATTTATCCAGCAATGAAAGTGTCAGGTAAAATACTGAAAGTCAGCATGGCTTCATGGGGAAGTCATGCCTGACAAGCCTGTTTGAATTCTGAGGAATAGTGAGATTAGACCAAGGAGAGCCAATAGATGTTAACCTGGACTTCAAGGTGGTCTTTGAAGGAGCACTTCACAGGAGGCTACTGAGTAAGATAATGGCCCATGGTTTTAGAGGAAAGGTGCCAGCATGGATAAAAGCTTGCCTGTCTGGCAGAAAACAGAGGGTGGATAAAAGCATCCTCAAGATGGCAGCCAACAGCAAATAGTGTTCCACAAGATGCATGACTTTATACATTAATGATCTTGAAGGAACTGAGGGCATTCTGGCTAAGTTTGCTGATAAGATAAGTGGAGACATAGGTAGCATTCAGGCAGCAGAGAGGCTGCAGAAAAAATTACAGATTGAGAGTGGGCTAAGTAGTGCCAGATGGAGTATAATGTAGCAAAGTGAGGTCATGCACTTTGATACAAAGCATAGAGGCATGGACTATTTTCCAAATGGGGAGAAAATTCAGAAGGCTGAAGTGCAAAGCACCTTGGGAGTTTAATCCAGGATTCTCTCAAGGTACACAGGTAGGTGATTAGTTAGATGGGCAAATGCAATGTTTATGTTGCAAAGACTAACAAAAGCAGCGATGTACTAGAGGCTCTGGTCAGACCACATTTTGAATTTGCACAAGTTTGGACCATATCTCAGGCAGGATGTACCAGCCCTGCATCAGGTTCAGAGGTTCCCAAGAATGGCTCATGAATTAGAAGAATGTTGGGGGGGGCAGGCAGGAGGAAGAGAAGGGAATTAAATCTACAGAATACTGAATGGCCTGGACAGGGTAGATGTTTCTATTGGTAGGACAGACTAGGACCCAAGGGCACAGCTGAAAGGGAAGACCTTTGACAACAGATAAACGTCAGCTGGAGTGGTGAATGCCACTGCCACACAAGTCTGGGGAGGCCAGGTCAGAGTATATTTAAGACAGATAGGTTCTGGAGTCTCAAGGGGATTAAGGGTTATGGAGGAAGTGGGATTGAGAAACTTATCAGCCATGATTGAATGATGGAGCAGATTCATCAGGCTGAATCTCCTAATTTCTGCTCCTGTCTTTATGGTCTTATAGCCTTCCCGAGAGGAAGGCGTGAGAGAATTTTGACAAGATTGATCACATGATTTGCATAGGGCAAGTTTCATTCCGACCCCCAATTGGGGAAATTTATTTTTACATTACAAGTTCAAGTAGCCTGGTCTCCAGACACTGATACCAGTCAAATTAATTTCCTGAAAACTTTTGCACTGGTCCAAAGTGCCTGCTTCTGAAACTAGTTAAAGAAATTGGGACAGTAAAGCAAAATATTGATAGTCAGAGGCATCAAAACTGCTTTCGACAAAGTGGAGAAAATCTCAACTTCAAAATGAATGCACTTTGCAGTGGCAAATCATGCTTGTCAAGGCCATAATTCCTAGACTCCAACTCTCAGCTACCCCAAATTTTGTTCAGGAGATCACACTGCACTGAAGTATAACTGTCCTCAGGAAGTGACTCAGTTAAGCAAATTTATTGCATTCCACAACGACAACATCAATTTTGGTAATGACACCAAAGTTGCAGATTTGGTCCCAAAGCAGGTGTTGCAAAAAAATTGTAATCAAGAAAAGTTGAACTGAAGAGTCTGTTCCTGTGCTGTATGACTCCTGACCAACATACCATTTACTTTACAAATTGCTTGCTGTACCTTCATACAAACTCAGATTAATGCACAAAACAGATGCCTCTGAACAACAAAATGAAGGCTGCTCACCATCTAGAAAATTTAAATTCATTCTACCAGTCTTGCCTTTCATCCCATCTTCCACTTACCCAATAAATTTGGCAAGTGTTACAGTAGATAAGAATAAAGCATAGACACTTGGAAATTAATAGATGAGGACCAAGAACTGATCCTGCAACAGATTAAAGCCTATATACTGCAAAACTAAAGTAAACTGGGCAAGGTTAGAATCTAAGTCATGCAGATGTCAGAAATCCACAAAGTTGCTGGAGATAGATGCGACAGCATCTGAAGAAAAGTCAGTTTCTCAATTTGTAGACTCTATATGCACCTTCACATATGCTTTCTGAAAAAGCAAAGCATGTTTTTTGCTGTTCTAGAAACTTCCAAGTCAATAGTCTAAAACCAAACATTTTGTTCCCAGCTCCGCAAGGACTGAAGTTTGACCTCTACTACACTTGTAGAGAGTCCCACATCTTGTCAACCATAGTTGAGAAAAAATGTTTCCATGTTACTTAATCTGTACCCCTAGTCACTGACATCTGCTCAAATAGTTAGGACCTCCCCATGCACTAGCCAGGACTTAAAGCGCCACTCAGCCTTCACTCCAAGGAAAACTATTCAGTCTAGCACTAATAGTTAGATTTTTCCAGTTCTGGCAACACCCTTTAGTCTATGTTTTAGTTCATGAGAAACTGCATGAGTTTAGAACAGCATGAAAGTTGTAGTCCAGCCAGTGACATAAGCTGTTGAAAGGTTTATCTGAGTTAACTTGGCCACTTGCCTTACTGCCTACAGAAAAAGTTAGACCACATCCCTCACCTACTCTACAAGAATACACAACCTCAAATGCATTACTTCAGGTTCGAATTCTATTTGCTACTTTCCTATCCCCCTGCAATTTAAAGCTATCCTCAGTGACAAGTCATTTGTTGTTCAGATAGCAGTTCTTCTCATGCAATGCATAAGACAATTGCACAATAGCCACACCATTTAACAGGGCCAGAATAGTGTTAAACCAATACAGAAAAGATTCGTGTTCTACAAGTCAGTCTAAATTTAATTGCATTAAACAAATTCACGTTGAACATTAGAGCAGAACCTGTACATAAAACAAAAGTGGGATAGTACCAAGTTCCATGTAACTTCACTGGAAACAACCTTCTGGGTAAAAGCACAACTGAATGGCTTCCTGCCACTCAACTAAATTTGATATCTAGCTTGCTATGTTCTCTTCAGAGAAGTGTTGCCGGGAGTCAAAAGCTTTGCTAACAATCTGCAGCCTACACAAACTGCAATACCTAATTTCATGCAGGGAAATTTGAGATTGTGAATTAATCTTAAAGTTATGGATTAATCTCAACTGCAGTAACTTGCACACCAAGGTTATACTGACTGGTCTAGCCAGCCTAGCCTTGCTCATTTCTTTTGGAAAAAAGAAAGTTTAATCCTCTGGGAATATTTGTGAAGACTAATGCAGTCACTTTGCTTAACAGTCTGGGGTAAAATTTCATACCCAGAGGCTGTACACTTCATTGGCACAAGTCTTAATACTTCCAATCTTCATATTTAGGAAACATTGAATCACTCATCTGCATAGTTCTGAGAGATGTCCATTTAAAAACCATACTAACATGGTTCAATTTCTACACAAGGCTAATGAGATACCAAGAGGTGTAATTTATTACTTCATTAGTTTTTTCACATCCATGTGTTGAGGACAGGCTCAGGAAGTGACAAGACTGACAGCTTAATGTTTGGGTACATACACTACAGGAAGGAAGAAAGATGGAGAGAGTACAGCAAGAGTTTGATTAGGAAAACAGCAGTACTTAGCTTCACTGGGCAATCCATCAGGATGGTCCTATCTGGATGTAGCTGAGAGAAACAAGGGAGTGATCACCAATGGGATTGCACTAGAGGCACATATGGAATGAGTTGCCAAACAACATTTGAAAGACAAGTTGATACAAAAGGTTGAGGAATATAGATGAACTACAGGCAGGTGGGAGCTAGTTCAAGTTAGAAAACTGGCCAGCATGGACAAATATAAAGAGCCTGTCTGCCCTCTATGAAACTCCATGTGCTTCTGCCATAGTCTTATGCCCATTGATTTACAGTTTGCTTCCAAAAACTGCATTTATAACCTAGTTTTCTGCAAGGTCAATTGTCAGAAAAGCAACACTTTGCCTCATCTTGAACTTCATTTATTGGTGCCCTATAACCAAAGTGACAAGAAAGCCACCATTCAAAACTGCTACAATTACATTTTATATCCCACACGTGTGATCAGTCCATAGCTTTCTATGGAATACAATTCGAGGTTAGTTTGCTTCACAGCTGGAATGTTACGTTTAGAGTAAACAAACTCACTTTTACATAGTGTAGCTTTGTACAATTCCTATATCACACGCTGTCTTTAGATATTAGACATTCCATTTTAGTGTAAACACTAGCGAGCAACGAGAAATAAAAATTGCTTACCGTTCAAGCTTAAACGCGCCGGATTTTTTCCAGAAATATGCAACAGTTCTACTCAAACTGCTTACTCAGTACAATTCTAAACTGGAGTACGCTTGCGGTACGGAGCATACGAGAAAAAAAGGTGTGTATGAACACTAGCGTGTGGTAGACAGTTTCAAACATTATGCTCCAGAAGAGACTGAAAGGCAAAAGAATTCCAATCTCAAACAGCATCCTGATAAAATAAGGTACAGTATACAACATCCAAGCACCAGATAAAACAAGTGAAATAAAGAACTGCGGATACTGGAGATCTGAAGCAAAATAGAACACAGAGGTTAGACAGAATACTCAGTAGGACTAGCAGTGGCTGTTGAGAAAAGTTAATGCTTCGAGTCCAGGGAATCTTCAGAACTAGGTTGGCCACTGAACTCGAAACATTAACTTTTCGCCTCAGACTAGCACTCTACCACAAAAGGGGAAAGTCAACCGAAAGCTGCATTCGTTCATTCTTTCGAAATAAAGTACTTGGTTACGGTACTAACTGGCTCCCACTCCAGTTGTATGCTGACAGATCCCCGTATAAGAATTAAAGTAGGTTTAACATGTCCGCTGAGAAGAGGATGTGAGACAAGTTGCTGTTTCCACACGCACCACCAGGTGTGGCGCCCTTTAGCATCTGAAGCCAGGGAGCCATCTTGCACACAATAATGTACAAAGATAAATTCGGAAAAGCCGCGGAAAACGGTCGCTTTTGACGCGAATCTCGCCGAAACCACCAAGGCGGTCAGAAACGCCAGGTTCCCGGGCAGGACCAGGCAGGATTAAAGCGTTTGCCTTCGTGTGATTGCTCGGCGGCTTCTCTCCAGCCCGCTCGGCGCAGTCATTCCACAGCCCAATAACGCGCTCCTTCATTCGCCGGTGCTTTAAACCTGGAGCTGACCAATAGCAGAGGGCGGCTGCCGACCCACATCTGACGTCACCCCCAACAACACGGCCCGGTGCGCATGCGCGGTCCGAGTCAAACAAGAGTTCTGCCTTAAGATGGCGGCGGGGGCTTCAGATCTGTTGGACGATGTGTTCTTCTCAGACGTGGATGAGAAAGTGGTGAGCGACTTAGTCGGCTCCCTGGAGTCCCAGTTGGCGGCTACGGGCCATAACGCGGCGGAACAGCCCGGAATAAGGGCGCAGGTGGTAAATAATCACGTGGAAAACACACCCGGGATGGTGAGCAATAATGTTGAGCTGCAAACAGCAGAGAACAAAATGGGACTGGCAGGAGCTGAGGTTTCCACCGCAGCCAAAATCAAAGTGGACGAGAGCTCCGAGGGGAAAAACGCACAGATTAATTCGCAGAACGCATTTGGCAGTGGGGTTTTGCCATGTACAACGGCCGGGAGTGGAGCACAGCAAAGTGTTGTTATCAATAATGCAAGGTCCCAGGCTCCAGGAGTGGAACAGGAGCAGAGTACAGCGGCGGTAGCGGCAGTGACAGGATCATCAGAAACATCAGCTTCAGGCAGCATCGGTCAAGGAAAATCGGTGGTAATAAGTGCAATGGCAACCCCAGTGTCCAACCATGTGAAAACTGTCACCTCCAACGTACAAACTCTTAATGGGAATAATGGAATGGCGATAAACTCTCACAATGCAGGAAATGCCACCACTTTCACTTGTTCAGCAGCAGCAACTACCTTGCCAGCTGTTACAGTGGTCAATAATGGACCTGGATCTGTTGTAAAAAACACAATTAATACAGGGTTGCCAGCGGTGTCTTTGCCTGTCTCTAGTTCTGCCTACACTGTTATTCAGACGTCTTTTGTCAGCACGCAGAATGTTCCTTCAACTGTTGTTTCTTCACAGACAGCAGGACCCACAGTGACACTGGTGAGACCACCAGCTCACAGTGGCCCAGTTCTGTCAGTTGCATCGACGCCGAATGGTAGTAGTACTATATTGAACTCAACAGTTAGTGTAACTAACTTGCCAGCTCCTAGTGGCACTGGAACTCCCCATCAGACTTCACTTCTGACTTTAAACAGTCAAACTTCTAGTTTGTCAAGCAACACTTCTTTGTCTGCTGGTGGACAAGTTATCAAATCTGATTTACAGCCCAAAACAATTATACAGACACCACAACAGACTCTCGGTGCAGGAATATTGACATCAACAACTGGTAGTGCGGCGACCACTATAAACAATCAATCAAATACAAGTACTATGGTAATAGGTCAGACGATACAAAGTGGGCTTCAGAATGTGGCATCCAATCCTGGTGGAATTTCCACTCAGTCAGTTGGTACACCAGTTGGAATGGGCAAAGGAACCATTAACACAGTTGCCCAAACTATGGCAAGGACAGCAGCAGTGAACACTGGCCCAAGGACAACAATAACACCACAAGTTATAGCTCCCCGTCTCCCTCAACCCCAACAGCATCAACCAAACATTCAAAATATTCAAATTCCCCCAGGTGAGACTAAGATCATATTGTTCAGTGGCTTGTACTTTCTTATATTATTAAGATATTTTAAAAATTACTTTTCTTTTCCAGCTAAATGTCAGTCTTCAGAATATTTGCTTTATAGTTTTGTCAGAGGTAATTGGATCAAAGTGGGAAAACTTAATTTGGAATAGGCTGTTAACTACCAGGCCATAGATTAAACTGACACAGAATTATTGGCAGTTTTAAAAACATCAGTTTTGATTTACCAAATATTGTTATAGTTAAACTTATCAATTCCATAAATTAGCATTTCTGACTAGCAGAATATAGAAAGTGTCATGGTTGAAGTTAATTTACTTTTAAAATACCGAACTGTTAACCTTGTGCACGTAATGTTAATGGAATTACAATTTACAGTTGTAATTTTACCAATTTCCAGGTGATCAGAGTAAAATCACTTGCAAATCCAGTTCTTCGTTCACCTTTAAAATATTGATCATTATAGGGCTTGTACAGCTTGCATTCTACCTCATTCAGTATCGCGGCAGTATTGATGAATTTTTATTATATGACTGAGTAATCTTAACAGTTAGTAAAGTTAGTTTTATTTTTGGATGGTAGGAGAGTTTTGCACAATGAATAACTTTTATAATTTAAACCCAGTGTAAATATTCAGCAGCCTTCAGAAATTGAATTAAACTGCAAAAAATGTTTTTTTGTAAGATCAATTAAAAGTAATGAATACTTACTGTGCTTACTGACAGGTAACTGATTCAGCTGATGAATTGCCTGTTAATATCAAAGTTTTGCTCTGAAATGAATGTGATATAACACCGATTAGAACCGATAAGGATTAATTAAACTGATCATCTAAATTATTTCTGCTTCTGTGGTAGTACAGTTTCCCTTTTGTCACCTGTGACCAAGAAGGTACTAATTGGTGATTAAGATCTAATATTGTGGAATTATGACTAATGTCTACAAAATCGTCACTTGTAATTGCGGCATTTGCTACTGCATTGTCTAACTGCAATCAATATCAAGTTAATCAGACATGGTTATCATCACTCTGACTTCAAAAATGTGCTCTGATCAGCATATGAAGCTTTCACCTATAATTGTTTGAACAGAGAGAAGAGCTAGATTCTTCACTGAAATTTTGCAATTCTAAAGTTTGACTTGCATCTGGAGTATTTTGAGCTACTGTAGTGATGTTTAGATTGCCATAGGAAATTTGTTTGAATTAGTTTAAAGTTATGAATTGTATTGAACAAGTACCATCTTAACATAACCTTTAAAAGGAAAGAAAAGTTTAAGTAAGTACTATTTTCCAAGTATATCTTAAGTTTATAGAGTCAGAGTCAGATAGCACGAAACAGACCATTTAATCCAACTCATCCACGCCAATATGACATCCCAAACATCCCTAGTTCCATTTGGCCCATACCCTTCTCAACTCTTCCTATTCATATACCCATCCAGATGCTTTTCAAATGTATTTGTACCCGCATCCACCACTTCCTCTGGTAGCTCATTCCATACACGCACCACCCTCTACATGAAAAAGCTACCCCTCAGGTCCTTTTTTAAATCTTGTTCCTCTCACCTTTTAAACCTAAGTCCTCTACTCTTGGACATCCCCCCACGCTGGGAAAAAGACCTTGGCTCTTCACCCTGTAAACCTTTAAAGTCACCCCCCCCCCCCGTTTCTATCGCTCCAGAAACAAAAGCCCCAACCTTTTCAGCCTCTGCCTATTGCTCAAACCGTCCAGTCCCGGCAACAAATTTGTAAATCTTTATTGCACCCTCTCAAGTTTAACAACATTCTTCCTATATAAAGGTGATCAGAATTGTACATGGTACTCTAAAAGTGGCCTCATCACTGTTCTCTACAGCCGCAATATTATAATCCCAAATCCTATGCTCAGTGTACTTACCAATGAAGGCAAGCATGCCAAAAGCCTTTTTCACCACCCTGTCTAATTGTGACTCCACTCTCAAGGAACCTGCAGCCTTAGGTCTCTTTGTTCAGCAGCTCTCCCCAGTGTCCTGCCCTGGTTTGCCTTACCAAAATGGAATACTTCACATGTATCTAAATTAAACTCCATCTGCCACTCCTCAGCCCACTGGCCCATTTGATCAACGTCCCATTATGTTCTGCGGTAATTACTTCTTCGCTGTCCACTACACCACCTATTTTGGTATAATCTGCAAATTTGCTAACCATATCTCATATATTCGCATCCAAATCAATTATATAAATCATTTAATGAAAAGCAATGAACCCAGCACTGATCTTCATGGCACCCTACAAGTCACAGGTCTTCAATCTGAAAAACGACCCTCCACCACCATGGTCTGTTTCCTACCTTTAAGCCAATTCTGTATCTAATTGGCTAGCTCCACCTGGATTCCATGTGATCGAACCTTACTAAGCAATCTACAATACAGAACCTTGTCAAATGCTTTGATGAAGGCTACATAGACAATGTCTGCCACTCTGCCTTCATCACTTTTCTTGATCACCACGTCAAAAAACTCAAAGTTAGTGAGACACAATTTCCCACACTCAAAACCGTGCTCACTAACCCTACTCGGTCCATTCCTTTCCAAATGCATGTAAATTCTGTCCCTCAGAATCCCCTCCAACAACTTACCCACATAAGGCTCACTGGTCTATAGTTCCCTGGGTTTTTTCCCTACAGCCTTTCTTAAATAATTGCATCACATTGGTCAACCTCCAGTTGTTCAGCACTTCACCTGTGGCTATTGATGATACAAATATCTCAGCGAGGAGCCCAGCAATCTCTTCCCTTGCTTCCAACAAAGTTCTGAGAAACACTTGATTATGTCCTAGGGATTTATCTAGCTTTATACATTTTTAGACCTCCAGCACCACCTCTTCTGTAATATGAGTTTTTTTTCAAGATATTAGTATTTATTTGGGAAAAAGTGAGGACTGCAGATGCTGGAGATCAGAGCTGAAAAATGTGTTGCTGGAAAAGCGCAGTATGTCAGGCAGCATCCAAGGAGCAGGAGAATCGACGTTTCGGGCATAAGCCCTTCTTCCGAAACGTCGATTCTCCTGCTCCTTGGATGCTGCCTGATCTGCGCTTTTCCAGCAACACATTAGTATTTATCTCCCTAATTTCGTAGCTTCCATGTTCTTCACAGTAAATACTGATGCAAAATATTTGTTTAGTATCTCACCCATCTCCTGTGGTTCCACACATAGGCAGCCACATTGAATATTACGGGACACTGTCCTCTCCCTAGTTACACTTTTGCCCTTAATATATTTATTGAATCTCTTTGGATTATCCTTAATTCTGTTTATCAAAACTCTTTTTTGCCCTCTTGATTTCCCTTTTATGCTCCTACTGCCTTTACACTCTTCTGGAGATTTATTTGATCTCAGCTGTCCATCTGATATATATGCCTCCTTTTTCTTGACCAGAACCTCAATTTCTCAAGTCATCCAGCATTCCCTACACCTACCAGCCTTGCTCTTTCCACTAACATGAACATACTGTCTCTGAACTTTCATTATCTCATTCTTCAAGGCCTCCCACTTCCCAACCATCTCTTTACCTGCGAATAGCCTCCCCCAATCAACTTTTGAAAGTTCCTATTTAATACTGTCAAAATTAGCCTTATTCCACTTTAAACTTTTAACTTTTTGATCAGTTCTATCTTTTTCCATAACTATTTTAAAACTAAAAATCACAACACCAGGTTATAGTCTGACAGGTTTATTTGGATGTACAAGCTTTCAGAGCATTGCTCCTCCGTCCTTCGTGTTGTGTGATTTTTAACTTTGTCCACCCCAGTCCAACACTGGCACCTCCTCATCATGTTTTAAAACTAGTACAGTTATAATCACTCACCCCAAAGTGCTGGCCCCACTGACACCTCATTTACTTTCCCTACCTCATTTCCTTACTATTACAAACCTATTTTTCTCACAGATATCCAAGATCTTACATATTTACTTCTCAGTTTCCCACTGACTATGGGGGGGGGGCAATAATGCAATCCCAACAAGGTCATCATCCCTTTCTTATTTTTAAATTTCACCCATATAACTTCACTTGATGATCTCTGAGGAATGTCCTCCCTAAGTACAGCCATAATGTTTTTCCTAACCAAAAATGCCTCTTGCCCCTCTTTCTATCCTTCCTATAGCACCTATGCCCTGGAACATTAAGCTGCCAGTTAGCTTGTTGAAAGAAGTAACTAAACAAAAGTTTGCTTTGTCTTCAATATATCTTACATTAATATGGCATGTTTAACGTTAAAAAATTCCAAAGCTATTTAGGTAAAGATAAAAATCATCATAGTTCCAGAGAACAACAGTGCTACTCTCTCACCCAGAAAGAAGACGACTGGTGGTAGTTTAACTCAAGGATCACTGTGCCTTAGGCGAGGGGAGAGATTGAAAAGACAAGTCTTTCATGGTCACCTCTGCTGGTGCAGGAAATACCCATACTGTTGGCATCACTGCGTTGCAAACCATTCATCTAGTCAACTGAGCTAACTTGTCCCCCTCCAAGTCATTTCACAAGAGCATTATTAAGATAATTTGGCACCAAGCCACACAAAAAGATATTGGCTCAGATGATCAGAAGTTTGCAAAGAGCTACATGGTAAGGAATGTCTTAAAGGTGGATACAACGGCAGGGTGTTTGGGGCAGGAATTGTAGAGCAAGTCTTAGCAAATGAAAGCACTGTCATCAAGATTGAAGCAACCAAAACTGGGGATGCACAAGAAACCAGAAGTAGTTGAGGACCAATACCTCAGAGGGATTTGGGCCCAGAGATTACAGATCTATGAAGGAGTGAAGCCATGGAGGGATTTTAAAAACAAGGCTGAGAATTTTAGAATTGTAATGCTACTTAATCAGCAACCCTATGATCTGATGGGTGAACGGGACTTAGTGTGAGTTATGATGCTTTTATTTTAAATGGGAAACTTCATTCTAAGAAGGAAACCTTTGATCAAACTTTCCTCTTTTGTTAAGTGGCTCTGGTGTAATTGCCAATGACAAACTACCTGTGTGGCTTAGCAAGATGGAGTCCAGAACTTCAAACATTTCTTTAAAATGAGTGTACTCTTCCCTTTTAGTACAGAGAAGCATACAGGAGAGGCTCAGTTGAGGATCGGTTAGCACAGCTGGATGGCTGGTTTGCAATGCAGAGTAAAGCCGACAGCGTGAATTCACTTCCCACATCAGCTGAGGTCAGCATGACGGTCCCACCTTCTCACCCTTGTTCCTCGCCTGAGTCACAGCGGATGGTTAAACTCACCGTCCGTTGTCTCTGTAATGGGAGAGCAGCCAAATGGTTCTCTGGGACTATAGTGACTTTACCTTTACTTAGTAGCTCAGTGAGATTACTGAATAGGTACTTACTTGAAATCACTGCCAATACTGCCTTTGCATAAATTGAGAAAATAAGAACTTATGAATAAGACCAGGAGTAGGCCACTAAGCCCCACTTGCCTGTTCTGCCATTTAACACTATCTTAATTGATCTCATCTTCGCCTCAATTCCACTTTCCTACCCACTCCTCATAAACCTTTTAACCGGTTACAAATTTAAAGCCTATCTCCTTAAACCTATTCAATGTGTGGTGTCCACTACTCTCTTGGGTTGTCAATTCCACAAATTCTCAAATCTTTGAGAGAAGTCCCTTAGCGTAAAATTATGATCTTTCATTCTAGATTGCCCACAAGGGGGAAACATCCACTCTACATCTATTCTGTCGATCTCCTTTAGCATCTATATACCGCAATTAGATCTCTTGTTGTTTGAAACTGTAGTGAGTATCGACCTAGACTGTTCAATCTCCCCTCATCTGACAACTTTTCATCTCTTCAACTAATCTAATGAATATTCTCTGAACCGTCTCCAAAGCAAGGGGACCGAAATTGCATGCAAGAGGGAAAGTAAGTCACAATAATGAGAGATACAGAGAAATAGTTAACAATTCAATTTGCCCCTCATATTGTCTTTGCGAGATGGCATACTCTTAGAATGAAGACATTATGGGAATTTTAGTATAATCAAAGAAAATCTGGTTGTCATAGTTTTTTCCTATAGAATAAATGGAAGATTGACATTTAACATAAAATCCAGCACTTTTATTACTTTTAGCTTTGTCATATTTTAGAGATTTGTTTGGATTACATTCTAAAGGTACATCTGGACAATATTTCACAACACATAAACTGAAAATTCTTAAAACTGTGAGAATACATTCATTTTTTTTGAGTGATTGTTACCAATTTGTCGCAATGTGATTACTATGGTTTTGTAAATCTAGATATATAACTTTTAATAAGAATGTTTTTTTCTAAAAGTAAATGGCATTGTGTAGTAAACATGCTGTAAAATAAACACATAACACAAATCTTAGATTCATAACTATTCTTTATATGGTAAAGACAGTAAGAAAAGTCTCTTAATCACTCCATCTTGAAAGCATTTTTATTTGGGAAGTAGATGAAGTTATGAAAATGACAAATAGATACTTGAATGTTCTGTGCAAAAGTGCTGTTTACATGTAAACAGTTCTATTCAGTATAGTTACATGATTGCTAGTTTTATGTTGCTAGGAATACCTTTACACGTTGCTGCACAGCCTAATGTGAAGCACATGAATTGAAAAGTTGAGAAATTTTCAGAGATTGTGATGGAAATTTTAAAATGATGAACTTGAGCCTACACTTAAATATGACAGTTGAGTTCAGCACTCCAAACTTGAGTAATAGCATATGTCAAAAAGCTGAGGCTGGCTCAGGTTAAGTGGAGTTGAAAAATGTGGTGCTGGAAAAACACAGCAGGCCAGGCAGCATCCGAGGAGCAGGAGAATTGACGTTTCGGGCTTAAGCCCTTCTTCAGGAATGAGGCTGGTGTGCCAAGCGGGCTGAGATAAAAGGTAGGGGGGAGGGAATTTGGGGGAGGGGCGCTGGGAATACGATAGGTGGAAGGAGGTGAGAGTGAGGGTGATCGGCCGGAGAGGAGGTGGGGGCAGAGAGGTTGGGAAGAAGATTGCAGGTCAAGAGGGTGGTGCTGAAACCGAGGGTTGGGACTGAGATAAGGTGGGGGGAGGGGAAATGAGGAAGCTGGAGAAATCTACATTCATCCCTTGTGGTTGGAGGGTTCCTAGGTGGAAGATGAGGCGCCCTTCCTCCAGGTGTCGTGTGGCCAGGGTCTGGCGATGGAGGAGGCAAAGGACCTGCATGTCATTGGCTGAGTGGGAGGGGGAGCTAAAGTGTTCAGTCACAGGGCGGTTGGGTTGGTTGGTGTGGTTGTCCTAGAGGTGTTCCCTGAAACGTTCCGCAAGTAGGCGGCCTTCTCCCCAATGTAGAGGAGACCACATCGGGTGCAGCGGATGCAGTAAATGATGTGTGTGGAGGTGCAGGTGAATTTGCGACGGATAAGGAAGGATCCATTGGGGCCACACCTCCCCCCTCACCTCCCTCCAAAGCCCCAATGGATCCTTCTATATCCGTCGCAAATTCACCTGCACCTCCACACACATCATTTACTGTATCCGCTGCACCCGATGTGGTCTCCTCTACATTGGGGAGACAGGCCGCCAACTTGCAGAATGTTTCAGAGAACAGTTCTGGGACACCCGCACCAACCAACCCAACCGCCCCGTGGCTGAACACTTTAGCTCCCCTTCCCACTCCGCCAATGACATGCAGGTCCTTGGCCTCCTCCATCGCCAGACCCTGGCCACATGACGCCTGGAGGAAGAGCGCCTCATCATCTGCCTAGGAACCCTCCAACCACACGGGATGAATGTAGATTTCTCCAGCTTCCTCATTTCCCCTCCCCCCACCTTATCTCAGTCCCAACCCTTGGATTCAGCACTGCCCTCTTGACCTAAAATCTTCTTCCCGACCTCTCCGCCCTCATCTCCTCTCCAGCCCATCACCATCACCCTCACCTCCTTCCACCTATCGTATTCCCAGCGCTGCTCCCCCCCCTACCTTTTATCTCAGCCCGCTTGGCACACCAGCCTCATTCCTGAAGAAGGGCTTAAGCCCGAAACGTCGATTCTCCTGCTCCTCGGATGCTGCCTGGCCTGCTGTGTTTTTCCAGCACCACATTTTTCAACACTGGTACTGCAGCATCTGCAGCCCTCACTTTCTTCAGGTTAAGTGGACTCGAACTGAATGAATGTATGCTTCTCAATAACTCTAAATTAGTTGATTTTTCACATCTCTGAAAATGCTGCAGGGGAGATGAGAGGGAATCTGGTCGCTGATCCTGATCATTTTCAAGTCAGTGTTGGTTCAAGGGCACATTTGTACACGTGCTGAGGTGGCAGGATCAGAATCTGCTGTGACACTTCTTTGAGTGAATCAAGTGTTGTCATTCACTGTCAAACCCTCACATGAAGAGTTCCACTTGTGAAATGTATTGGAGTATGACTGGAAGCATTGGAGCTGTCCCTGTAAGGATTCAGTAACAGGAGAATGAAGAAAATTAATGTGCAACAATTTAATACATTTAGCTTTAGTTTGAGGTAAGTCAGTTATAGGGTAAAGTTCTGTTAAAGTTCCTATTCTCTTATTGCCCCATTTGAAGTGAGATGCTTGAACCAGCCAAGGATGTCTAATATGACAATAGACAATCGGTGCAGGAGTAGGCCATTCTGCCCTTCGAGTCTGCACCACCATTCAATATGATCATGGCTTAATCAGTATTCTGTTCCTGCCTTATCTCCATAACCCTTGATTTCACAATTCTTGAGAGCTCTATCCAATTCTTTCTTAAATGAATCCAAAGACTGGGCCTTCACTGCCCTCTGGGGCAGAGCATTCCACACAGCCACCACTCTCTGGGTGAAGACGTTTCTCCTCAACTCTGTCCTAAATGGTCTACCCCGTATTTTTAAGCTATGTCCTCTGGTTCGGCACTCACCCATCAGCGGAAACATGTTTCCTGCCTCCAGAGTGTCCAATCCTTTAATAATCTTATATGTCTCAATCAGATCCCCTCTCAGTCTTCTAAACTCAAGGGTATACAAGCCCAGTCGCTCCAGTCTTTCAGTGTAAGGTAATCCCGCCATTCCAGGAATTGACCTCGTGAACCTACGCTGCACTCCCTCAATAGCCAGAATGTCTTTCCTCAAATTTGGAGACCAGAACTGCACACAGTACTCCAGGTATGGTCTCACCAGGGCCCTGTACAGCTGCAGAAGAACCTCTTTGCTTCTGTACTCAATCTCTCTTGTTATGAAGGCCAGCATGCTATTAGCTGCCTTCACTACCTGCTGTACCTGCATGCTTACCTTCGTTGACTGGTGTACAAGAACACCCAGATCTCTCTGTACTGCCCCTTTACCTAAATTGATTCCATTGAGGTAGTAATCTGCCTTCCTGTTCTTGCCACCAAAGTGGATAACCATACATTTATCCACATTAAACTGCATCTGCCATGCATCTGACCACTCACCTAACTTGTCGAGGTCACCCTGTAATCTCCTAACATCCTCATCATATTTCACCCTGCCACCCAGCTTAATATCATCAGCAAATTTGCTAATGTTATTACTAATACCATCTTCTATATCATTAACATATATTGTAAAAAGCTGCGGTCCCAGTACTGATCCCTGCGGTACCCCACTGGTCACTGCCTGCCATTCCGAAATTGAGCTGTTTATCACTACTCTTTGTTTCCTATCAGCCAACCAACTTTCAATCCAAGTTAGTACTTTGCCCCCAATACCATGCGCCCTAATTTTGCTCACTAACCTCCTATATGGGACTTTATCAAAAGCTTTCTGAAAGTCCAGGTACACGATATCTATTTGATCTCCTTCATCCATCTTCAGAGTTACATCCTCAAAAAATTCCAGAAGATTAGTCAAGCATGATTTCCCCTTCATAAATCCATGCTGACTCTGACCTATCCTGTTCCTACTACCCAGTTGTGTCGTAATTTCATCCTTTATAATAGACTCCAGCATCTTTCCCACCACTGAGTTCAGACTAACTGGTCTATAATTTCCTGCTTTCTCTCTCCCACCTTTCTTAAAAAGTGGTACAACATTAGCCACCCTCCAATCCGCAGGAATTGATCCCGAATCTATCGAACTCTGGAAAATAATCACCAACGCATCCATGATTTCTCGAGCCACTTCCTTCAGTACCCTGGGATATAGACCATCAGGCCCCGGGGACTTATCAACCTTCAGACCTAACAGTCTCTCCAACACCAATTTCTGGCAAATATAAATTCCCTTCAGTTCAGGTCCTTCAGCCACTGTTACCTCAGGGAGATTGCTTGTGTCTTCCCCAGTGAACACAGATCTGAAGTACTAATTCAATTCTTCTGCCATTTCTTTGTTTTCCGTAATATATTCCCCTGTTTCTGTCTTCAAGGGCCCAATTTTAGTCTTAACCATTTTTTTGCCTTTCACGTACCTAAAAAAACTTTTACTATCCTCCTTTATATTATTGGCCAGTTTACCTTCGTACCTCATTTTTTCTCTGTGTATTTCCTTCTTAGTTTTTCAGCTTCTGCTATCATGAAGATCTAATGTTCAGGAGATTATTCAACTTCACATTAAATCAGTTGATAGTCACTGTAAATTTCAGTACTCATGCGTATCATTTTGGCGATTTGGGAAAAAGTAACATACAACCTTTTATGTGAAAATCACTAAAATCTTCGTACTTGGATGTGTACTCTTAATTTTTTTTCTCATTTTACATTGCGCAATAGAAATTCATATTAAATCCTGTGCAAATTATTTTCAGCATTTACCAATGAAATGGCACATGACTAAATTGGACATAGTGGATGCAATAAACATTATACAGATTGTATAGCGTTATGAATGGAGAAGCTAGGTTAGCATTTCCCATTAGAAAATTAAATACCTGTGTTGTGGCTTCCCAAGGATAAGAAATATGTTTGTATAACTTGTGAGATAACATGAACAGAACAAGTCACTATTTAACTATTGTGTTAACGGAAATTAAAATAGTAATCATAATATAATAAGAATTAAATGTATAGAAAAAAGCCTCACATTTATATCATACACTTCATGACCTCAAAACATCTCAAAGTGCTTTGCATCCAATCCTGAAGAAGGGCTCATGCCCGAAACGTCGATTCTCCTGCTCCTTGGATGCTGCCTGACCTGCTGCGCTTTTCCAGCAACACATTTTCAGATCCAATCAAGTGTGGCCAGTATTTTAATTCAGATAATGCAAAAGCCAATTTGCACATGGGAAATTCACAAAACAGCATTGTTACAATGACCAGCTAATTTGTTTTTGTCCTGTTGCTTGAGGGATAGATAGTAGCCAGGATATTGAGAATAACTCTCCTGTTCTTCGAAATAGTGCCATGGAATTTTATGACATGGGGCTTATGCTTAACATGTCCTTGGAAGACAAAACATCAGTACTACACTGGAGTGCACAATTTTAATGGAAATAAATAGTGTAAAATCCATAATTTGTGTGAAATTAAACTTACAAACTACATTTAATAACAGTATCACTTAATTTTGTCAGACTGCCAATTCTTGGCTACAAGAGTATGTCAGAGAATAGGAATACTGTGGCGTCTAACTCATCTCCTGATTTCCAAAAGCCTGTTCACCATCTATCTACAAGGCTGAAGTCAGGTGTGAGATTGAATATTCCCCACTTGCCTGGATGAGTGCCGTCCCAACAACACTCAAGGAGCTTGATACCATCTAGGACAAAGCCACAAGCATCCACTCCCTCCACCACCGACGCTCAGTAGCAGCAATGTGTGCTATCTGAGATGCACTGCAGAAATTCACCAAAGATCCTCAGACAGAGCCTTCCAATCCTACGCCACTTCCATCGCGAAGGAGAAGGGCAGCAGATATATGGGAACACCACCACCTCTAAGTTCCCCTCCAAGCCACTCACCATCCTGACTTGGAAATGCATTGCCGTTCCTTCATTGTCACTGGGTCAAATTCCTGGAATTCTCTCCCTAATGGCATTGTGAGTCAATCCACTGCTCAAGAAGGTAGCTCATCACCACCTCAAGGGCTCCTAGGGACAGGCAATAAATGCTGGCCAGCCATTGACACCCACATGCTGGCCTCGATTGTGACATCCGTGTCCTGTGAATGAATAAAAAATATTCACTTAATCGAAGTTTCAAAGAAAACAAGTAACAAGCCGTATTAAGAAGCACATGGTAGTATTATGAACAGTTGAACAAAATTATTTGTGTTTATATGCAGATTAAATATTTTTGCTATAACCTGAATAAACAGTACAGGGAGAAATGGTGAAGGGAACCCTAAAAATTTACAGCAAGTGCAATTAGCATAAATAAAATTGACAAAACAGGATGAATGAACACAGTGTAAATTAAATGCAATTGTGTCAATTCATTGTTTCAGAAATAATGAAATGAAAATAAAATTTGGTAGTGTTCCCCCTTCTGTGTGAGAAATTTGTGATTGTTCAGAAACAACCTAAAAAAAAAACTAAAATTTCTAACATGTTAAGTATCCAGAAACTTAGTAAGAGTTCTGATATTCTCACAATTATTAGAACTTTGGTAGGAGACAGTAGACACTACGTTTTACTGAGAGCTTGATTCTGTTCCTGCAATGATGCATTGCTTCAATGTTTATATTGTAGCAGAAATAATTTAGTTAAATATACAAGTACGTAAAATATTGACATTTTGGTTTAAACAGTGCATTGTTTGTTTAATGAGTGCATACACTGAGGAACTTTGGCAATTTATATGTTGCCTTAAAACTTAAAGCAGATTTTATTTATCTGGTTATTACAATCTGATTACCATAATCTTTAAGAATCAGGATGGTTTAGAAATTGTTACGGTTTATTTTTAAATGCTCCAGCCTACTAAAAATACAAGAACAGAATATTATTTAAACGGAAAAAGACTGCAGAACTCCGTGTCATGGAGGGACCTGGGTCTGCTGGTATGTGAATCACAAAAGTTAGCATGCAGCAACAACAAGTGATTAGGAACCCAAATGGAATGTTGTCACTTATTGCAAAGGGAATGGAATATAAAGTAGAGAAATTCTGATACAGCTGTAGAGGGCCTTTGTGAGACAACATCTGGAATACTACTTACAGTTTTAGACTTCTTTCTTAAGAAAAGATGGAATTGCATGCGAAGCAGTTCAGAGAAAGTTTACTTAACTGATTCCTGGGATGCTGGGTCTGTCTTAGAAAGGGTTATAAAGGTTTGGCCTATGCCAATTGGACATGCAAGTAGTTCTTCTATAGAGCAATGATTATATTCTTATGCAACCCTGTGTTGTAGAAAATTTGCGCTTTAGAAACAGTGCTTAAAGTGTTGACAATGTAGTTGCATTACAGCCAGCACATGTTTTAGAAGTTTATGCTTTAGAAACAGTATCCCCAATTCGTCAATCACATTATAGTGACTTCATGTTGATGGAACGCATGTTATTAGCAGAACAGCCTGTACCCTTAAATAATGACTAATTACAAAGAAATGAGCGCAGATCTAGCTAGAGTGGCATGAGAAAGGACTATAGGAGAAAAATTGGTTGAGAAAGAATAGGAATAGTGTCACAAAATGGTTCACTACAAAGATCTATCCCAGTCAGAAAGTTTCTAGGAAAGGATTAAGCCAAGCGTTGTTAACCAGTGAAGTTAAGATTAGGATCAAATTGAAAGAAAAAAACAAATAATGTGGCAAAAGTTGTAGGTAAACCAGGGGATTGGGAAAGCACACAAATGATGACTAGAAAGGCATAGAGGGAGAAGGTAAACTTGCAAACAATATTAAGACAGACAGCAAGAGTTTCTTTAAATATATAAAAAGGAAAGCTACCAAAGTGTATATAGGCTCCTAATGAATGAGGCGAGAGAAACAGTAATAGGAACGAGGACTTTAGTAAGCCTTTGGAGAAAGTTAGGACTGCAGATGCTGGAGATCAGAGTTTAAAAATGTGTTGCTGGAAAAGCGCAGCAGGTCAGGCAGCATCAAAGGAACAGGAGAATCAACGTTTCGGGCATAAGCCCTTCTTCAGGGCTTTTTTTAAGCTTTAGTAAGCCTTTGACAAGTTTCCACATGGTATGCTAACTGGTAAAGTTAGATCACATGGGATTCAGGATGAGCCTGCCAATTGATACAAAATTGTCTTTATGGTAAGTGACAGAGTGGTGGTGGAGGGTTGTTTTTCAAACTGGAAGCCTGTGACTACTGGGGTCCGCAGGGATTGGTACTGGGTCCACTTTTGTTTGTCATTTTTATAAATGGTTTGAATGAAAATATAGGAGGAATGGTTAGTAAATTTGTAGATGACAGCAAAATTGATGATCTAGTGAATAGTGAAGAAGGTTGTCTAAGATTATAAAGAGATCTTGATCAATTGGGTGAATGGGTTGAGTGGCAAATGGAGTTTAATTTGGATGAATGCAAGGTATTGCATTTTGGTAATACAAACAAGGGCAGGAATTACACAGTTAATGGTAGGGCCTGTGTAGTGTTATAGAACAGAGAGACCAAGGAGTTCAGTTACATTCATAAATCTTTGAATTTTGCATAACAGGTAGAGTGGTTGAGAAGGTATTTAGCACACTTGCCTTCTTTGCTCAGACCTTTCGAGTATAACAGTTGGAATGTTATCCAAAAGAGAAAATGCTGGAAAATCTCAGCAGGTCCAGCAACATCTGTAAGGAGAGAAAAGAGCTGACGTTTCGAGTCTAACTGACCCTTTGTCAAAGCTGAATGTTATGTTGAGGCTGTACAGGACATTGATGAGGCCTGTTCTGGAGTACTGTGTGCAGTTCTAGTTGCCCTGTTATAAGAAGGGTATTATTTAAAAAATTCAGAAAAGATTTACCAAAATGTTGCTGGGAATGGAAGGTTTGGGTTATACTGGAAAGGCTGGGACTTTTCTCTCTAGACCTTAGGGGGTTGAGGGTGACCTTATTGAGGTTTATAAAATCACGAGGGGCATAGATAAGTGACAAGGGTCTTTTCCCTAGAGTAGGCAAGTTTTAAAAACTAGTGGGCATATTTTAAGGTGAGAGAGAAAAGATTTAAAAAGGACATGAGGGGCAACGTTTTACAGTGATTCGTGTACGGAATGAATTGCCAGAGAAAGTGTTGGATGCATGTACAGTTAGAATGCCTAAAAGACGTTTGAATAAGTTCATGAATGGGAAATGTTTGGAGGGATATGGGTCAAGCGCAGGCAGGTGGGGTTGATATAATTTGGGAATTTGGTTGGCGTGGTCTGGTTGACCCGAATGTTCTGTTTCCGTGCTGTGTGACTCTATAACTGTAAATGGCAGAGGAGTTGACATCAGTCTTCAGAGTAGAAGAGCACTACTAGCAATCTAAAATTACTAAATAATCAAGGGGCAAACAGGAGAGGACTATCGCTCGAGGAAAAAGTGTTAGGGAAACTAATAGAGCTAAAGACCAATAAATTTCCTGGACCTGATGGAACACATCCTGGGATATTAAAAGAAATAACTACAGCAATGGTGGATGCACTGGTAGTAACTTTATAGGAATACTTAGATTCTGGAAAAGTCACATTGGAATACTGCCAATGTAAAGCCTTTATTTAAAAAAGCAAGGAGGCATAACAAATGGTTGACCAGTTATCTTAACATCTGTTATTAGGAAAATGTTAGAATCCAATGTAAGGGATGTAATTGCAGTGCATTTAGAAATGCATAACATGATTGAGCAGAGACAGCATAGCTTCACATGGAAATTGTGCCTGACAAATTTATGAGGAGATTCAAGCAGGGTAGATGAAGGGAAATCTGTGGATGTGACCTATTTGAATTTTCAGAAGGCATTCGATAAAGTACCATGTGCAAGGATGCTTAATAAGTCAAGATCCCATGGTCTTGGATGTAGTATATTAGTATGGGATAGTGTAGTCCAGAGAAGGTTCGCTAGACTGATTCTGCACATGGAGGGTTTGTTTTATAAGGAGCGGTTGAATAAATTGGGTTTACAAGAGTGAGACAGACCTTATTGAAACATAACAAGATTTTTGGGAAACTTGACAGGATAGATTTGTGATGCTGTTTCCCTTTATGGGAGAATCTAGAATCAGAGTGTGTATACTTTGGTAGGCAGAATAGAGGCATGAGCGATTTTCTAAATGAGCAGAGGCTTCAGAAATCTGAAGCACACATGGACTTAGGAGTCCTGGTTCAGGATTCTTGTAAGGTTAAGTGCAGATTCATTTGGAGTAAAGGCAAAGAGCATGTTGGCATTTGTTTTGAGAGGACTAATTTCCACATAGTAGGAATTAACTCAGCAGATAACAGTTTGGAGTTTTTTTTTTGTTAGGAAGTGGCCATATACCTTGTGGTGGAAAGAGGAAGAATTCTGAGAGCTGATTCTTGATACATGTGACAATTAAATAAAAATCTGCATTTTCTACTATAGATAACAAACGATCTAACTGGTGGATGTGTGTCTGTAATCCCTAAGGGTTAAGTGCACAAAAGAAAATCCAGGCTATTAAAATAATAAATGTAAATGTCTTCAATTAGCCCTTTTAGGGCACGTACCTTGGCTATTATTTATGGAGGAGAATTTAATAGTGAGACCTTGTTTTCAATTTTGATGATCTGATAATCTGAAGTTCTAATAATATTGAGAATATCAGATTCTGAAAGGTCTTGAGGATTTGATTTAATCTCTCAATTTAATAGCCACATAATAAAGGCCTCTTCTGGAGTACTATGTCCATTTCTGGTCTCCATTATAGGAAGGATATTATTAAGTTGGAGAGGGTTCAGAAGAGATTTACCAGGATGTTGCTGGGAATAGAGGGCTTGAGTTATAAGGAGAGGCTAGGACTTTTTTCACTTGAATTTCTGAAGTTGAGAGATGAACTTCTACAGGTTTATAAAATATTGCAGGGTATAGATAAGGTGAATGGCAGATGTATTTTATCTTGGGTGGGGGATTTCAAAACTGGAGGCATTTTTTAAGGTAAGAAGAGAAAGATTTAAAAAAGACACAAGGGGCAATTTTTTTACATGGTGATTTATGTGTGGACTGAACTTCCAGGCGAAGTTGTGGATGGGGGTATAGTTACAATGTTTAAAAGACATTAGGATAAGTACATGAAATGTTTGCAGGAAGGTGGGACTAGTTTAGTTTGGGATTATGGTCGGCATGGATTGTTAGACTGAAGGGCCTGCTTCCATGCTGTATGACTCTGACACTATGTTTAAAAGTAAAACAAAAATTTGCCCTGTTATAGATGTAATTTCCGGCATAAATCAATATTCTCCATAAAATGTTGGATGCAATCACTTATCAACAATGCTCAGAAATGTGGAATTAAATTCCCAAGATAGGTGGTCAAAACAAAATAATAAAATTGAGAGGTGACCAGAAGTGTTTCTGAAGAAAGATGAAATTGAAGGATAAGATTAAATGATAAGATTACAATTTGCCAAAAAAGAAGTCTTTTAAAATGCCTGTTGTTGTCATGTGAATGGTAAGGCTACCCTTATTTCTCATCTCTCCTTTTCCTGTGACAGTACTGATGGAATAGGCTGGGGCTTTTTCCCCCTGCGGCATTGAATGCTGAGGAGTGACCTCATAGAGATTTATAAAATCATGATTGACATGGATAGGGTGAATAGCCAAGGTCTTTTTCCTAGGCTGGGGAGTCTAAAACTAGAGGGGATAGGTTTAAGGTGAGAGACGAAAGATTTGAAAAGGATCAAGGGTTAACATTTTCACACAGAGGGTGCTGCATGTATGGAACGAGTTGCCAGAGGAAGTGTTGGAGATGGGTGCAATTGCATTTAAAAGGCATTTGGTTAGGTATGTAATTAGAAAGAGTTTAGAGGAACATGGACTAAATGCTGAAAAATGGAATAACAGGTTGGCGCAGACAAATTGGACTGAAGGGTAAGTTTCTGTGCTGTATGTCTTTATAACAAGACCTGGGATGAGCTGCTGAGTCTGTATAAGACCACATTTAGTGCCAGGGTTGGAGGATCTGAGCTACAGGGAGAGGCTGAACAGGTTGGGGCTGTTTTCCCTGGAGCGTCGGAGGCTGAGGGGTGACCTTATAGAGGTTTATCAAGTCATGAGGGGCATAGATAGGATAAATAGGCAAAGTCTTTTTCCTGGGGTCGGGGAGTCCAGAACTAGAGGGCATAGGTTTAGGGTGAGAGGGGAAAGATATAAGAGAGACCTAAGGGGCAACGTTTTCACGCAGAGGTACATGTATGGAATGAGCTGCCAGAGGTTGTGGTGTAGGCTGGTACAATTGCAAGATTTAAGAGGCATTTGGATGGGTATATAAATAGGAAGGGTTTGGAGGGATATGGGCCGGGTGTTGGCAGGTGGGACTAGATTGGGTTGGGATATCTGGTCGGCACAGGAGAAAGTGAGGACTGCAGATGCTGGAGACCAGAGTTGAAAAATGTAGTGCTGGAAAAACACAGCAGGCCAGGCAGCATCCGAGGAGCAGGAGAATCGACGTTTTGGGCATAAGCCCTTCTTCAGGAATGAGCATATCTGGTCAGCATGGATGGATTGGACCGAAGGGTCTGTTTTCATGCTGTACATCTCTATGACTGTATTTAGAATATTGAGAGTAGTTTTGGGCTTTTATTTCTAAGGAAGGATGTGCTGGCCTTGGGAGTCCAGAAGATGTTTAAAAGAATGTTCTTGGGAATGAAGGACTTGTCATATGAGAATTCAGGGTCTTTACTGAATGAAGTTTAGAAGGATTGGGGGCGACAGGAGGAATCTCATTAAAACTTAGAGAATATTGAGAGGCCTGGACAAAGTGGACGTAGGGAAGCTGTTTCCACTAATAGGAGAGACTAGGACCCAAGGCACAGCCTCTGAGTGAAAGGATGACTGTTTAGAACTCATTGTCATGGAAGGTTGTTAGAGCCAAGTCATTGAGTGTTTTTAAGGCAGAAATAAATAAGTTCTTGATTAGTAAGAGGACCAAAGGTTATGGGGATGATACAGGAAAATAAGGTTGGGGGAAACTGATCAGCCATGACAAAATGGCAGAGCAGATCCTGTGGGCTGAATGGCCTAAATCTGCTCCTATATCTATGGTCTATCTTATGGTCATAGGGCATAATCTGAATGCGAGAGGTTACCCAGTTAGGACACAGATGATGAATTTTTGCTCTTAGGGTAGTGAATCTGCAGAATTCTTTGTCATAAAGGGCTGTAGTAGCTGTGTCCTAAAGTATATTCAAGGCAGAGGTAAATAGAATTTAACCAGTACAGTCTGTTCTGATATAAGTTGATAGTTCTGTTCCCGTGAGATCCTGCGTTACAAGCAAATCGCATAATAGCAGCATCGTTTAAAACAATGAGACCGGAATCTCGTTATAGCCAATACAGGTAAGGAAAGTTTGCGTACTACAAATGATGGTCTAAATCTTCAATTGTGTTATAACCAATTCACTTTGAAGAAATGCGCGTTATAGCTGTAAATGAATCAAGGGTTATGGGGACAAGCCAGAAAAGTCGAGGATTATCAGATCAGCCATGATCCATTCAATGGCAGAGGACACTTGTTGAGCTAAATGGCATCCTCCTGCTCCTACACCATATTGTCTAACAGACTGAGAGACAATATTATTAAAACATATAAGACCTGAGGGTCTTCGCAGTGAATGCTAAAATAATACTTTTCCTTGTGGAAAAGACTTGAACTACAGGATACAATTTGAAAATAAGAGGTCTGTCATTAAGACTGAGATGAGAAATTTTCTTCTCTTGTAGTTTGCCTCAACAAAGCAAATTGCACAATGGGGGCTGAGTTAGATTTTTGGTTGACAAGATTAAAGTGTTATGAGGAGTGAGATAGGAAAATGGTGTTAAGGCTACAGTCTGATCTACAATGATCTTATTTAATTACATAACAGGATTGAGAAGGTGAATGACCTACTCCACCTAATTTGTGTATTTGTGTGCTTGTTTGCATTTGTAAGTACGCTAGAATTGTTATATTTCTATTCCCCATTTAGTATTTTGAATTGGTGTGTGGAGCGACACCAACATTTTTCCCTTCCTCTTGAGTCTCTAAATACATTGTGCAGTGGAGTAACTTGCTGTTGGGATTTTAGCAATATTTGAAGCTAGTCACTAGGTTAGGCACCAATTAAATAAGGCAATATCCCTCTCCAGTCAGTAGGGGAAACACTTAGCACTTCCTGTCTATTTCCAATTTGTGGGTGTTTGATTTTAGGGGAAATATTTGCTCTAATGTATGCTATTCAATTATTTTAAAAGTTAAGTATCTTTACTTTTATCTTTGTAAAGTTCTAATGGCATATGAAGCGATCCCACTCTCCCACCCACCCAAACATGTAAATCTTTCAACTGTTTAACGTAAGTATGCAGCCTGTGGGTCTTAATATTTGTTCTTGTTATGTTAAGAAAATGTTCAGTCTATATAAGTTATTCTTAACTGAAGCAGCTTTTTATTTCAAAATGTCTGAAATTGTCAGGGTCCTGTGAAATTTATAAAATTTTAAGTATATTGTATCCACAATTTACTTACTAAAATTTTAAGTATTTTGTATCCACAGGATTTTGTGGAACTTTAGTTTCTATACAGTAAACACAGCCTTGCCAATTGTTACTCTGACAACTGACAAAACAGAATTTGTGACAGTTATGAATGGTAGATCAATGTATGAATATTCTAGGATAACTTTGATAATTGATTACTGAAGGTGGTGGAGCAAAGAGAAGAAAAGAACAAAAAGGTGCTACATCCAGATGCATTACTGAATGTGTATGTATGTAAACTTTATTTTGGCCAAGTTGCTGTCAAATCTTTATATTACTGTAGATCAGTCTGTCTTGTGCTGTTGGACGTGACACTTTGGATCGGTCCTTGTATTCAAATAGGGTAACTTGAATGTGAATACTTTAAACAAATAGTTTGAGTTAAATTTTAATAGTACAGATAGATGATCCTTTATTCAAAATTCCAAAATCTGAAAAACTCCGAAATCCGAAGTGTTTTCATGGAATGTGAAGCATCAGTCATGTCTGCATAACGTATCAAGGTTTGTTTGGTGGGTGAAGGCCACACCCACTCGACCCACGTGGCGGTATGGCCCAGCACTGGCAGGTGTCAATTGTGTATTTTTTTCACTGTGAAAATGCCAAAAAGAGCTGCAGGTACAGCTATGCCTAACAATAATAAAAAGGAAAGGAAGCATCTGACGTTATCAATAATGCAGAAAGTAGAGTTATTACAGAAGCTTGATCATGATGTGTCTGTGCAGCATCTTACTGAAGAAACAGTGTCCGGACTACCACTGTCTATGACTTGAAGAAACAGAAAGACAAGCTACTGAAGTTTTATGGTAACAGTGATGACCATAAACTAATGAAAAATAAGAAAACACTGCATAGGGCAAAAAATGAAAATCTTAACCGTGTGTTGATGGAGTGGATTCGACAACGAAGAGGTGAACGTGTGCCATTGACTGGTTTGTTGGTCATGAAACAAGCTAGAAAATATTATAACAACTGAACATTAAAGACAAATGTCAATATTCAGAAGGTTGGCTGCAGACATTTAAGAAGCGTAATAGTGTAAAATACCTGAAAATCTGTGGTGAAAAGGCTTCTGCTGACCATGAAGCAGCTGAAAATTCTATTGATAAATTTGACAAGATGATATCTGAACAAAGCTTTAGTCCTGAACAAATTTACAATGCTGATGAAACAGCTCTCGACTGGTGCTATGTCCCGAGAAAAACATTAACAACGGCTGATGAGGGAGCACCAATAGGTTTTAAGGATTCTAAGGACAGGTTAACTATTCTTGGGTGTGCCAATGTTGCAGGCACACACAAGGTGAAATTGGCAGTGATTGGGAAAAGCAAACATCCGAGATGTCTGAAAGGTGAACACCATTTACCTGTGCAGTATTATGCAAACAAAAAAGCATGGGTAACCCGAGAAATCTTTTTCGACTGGTTCAGTAACTACTTCATATCAGCGGCACAAGCTCATTGCAGGCAAGCTGGACTGGAAGAAAACTGTAAAATGTTATTGTTCCTGGACAACTGCTCCGCACATCCCCCTGCTGAACTTCTTGTGAAAAATAATGTTTTTGGCATTTACTTGCCCCTAATGTGACATCTGTATTACAGCCTTGTGACCAGGGAATTTTGCGCTCCATGAAGAGCAAGTATAAAGACTATTTTTTTAAACTGTATTTTTGCTGCAGTCAACAGAGAGGTAGGAATCCAGTACTTCCTGGAAGAGATTAATGTTAAGGATGCCATTTACGCAGTCACTAATGCTTGGAATGATGTTGATAAATCAACATTAACAAAAGCTTGGCACAGACTCTGGCCTACAACGATGTGTGATGTAAATGAATCTACAGATGAAATCTTTGAAGGATTTTGTGTCACTGAAGAGAAAAAGTTGATAGCAAACCTTGTAAGTTACACAGAAAGTCTATCGGACAAAAATGTAAATAAATTACAGGAAGCTGACATTGAAGAAATGCTGAACATTGACAATGATGCACCTGTCGTGCATCCCTTGAGTGATGGGAAAATTGTTGAAATGGTTTTAAATACAGATAAGTGTGAGGATAGTAGTGATGATGATGACTTAGTGAACACGGTTGGTGAAAATGTGTGATCAGTTAATTCCTGGCCTTGAACAAAGTTCATTTATCAGTGAGCAAGAGATTATGGCAATTTACTCAGGTTTCTGTCTAAGCAATCTCTCTATGTTAATGAGACAGATGATACTTGAAGAAGTCTTCAAAAACGCCGTCTGCCATAGTGCTGAAGCTGAATATGTTTAAGTTTTACCGAATGTTTTTCTTGGAATGGTTTTTCTGGAAATAAAATGTTGTTGAGTAGTTATGGTCTATGTATTTCATTTATCAGTATTTTACTCTATAAATAAACTGTGGTAGTATTTCTAGTCTTTATTTATTCCACTTAGTGTGAGTATTCATACGTTTTTGCTGCAGTATTGATGTTTGATCACGGGATGCTGCCCTGGACCCTACAGGGGGTGCGACATATATTCTGAAATCCAAAATAAGTGCAAATTCTGAAAAACGGCTGGTCCCGATGATTTTTGGATAAAGGAATGTCTACCTATACTGTTGTTCTGATTGTTTTTAGACCTGATGAGATTCACCATTGTCAGAACCATTTTTAAACCAATTTTTTTTTTTTAAAAAGGCATCTTTTTCATTGAGCCTTCCTCTTGAATTTGATTCCTACAGGGACCTAAGGTAAAAACTATAATTTAAATCTCAGAACAATCGCCACTTCATCTTTTTCTTTCATTAAGCACATTTTGAAAATAATTAGCATTACACATTCACTCCATGATTTGGAGATGCCGGTGTTGGACATTGGTGTACAAAGTTAAAAATCACACAACACCAGGTTATAGTCCAACAGGTTTAATTGGAAGCACACTAGCTTTCGGAGCACCACTCCTTCATCAGGTGATTGTAGAGGATACAATTGTAAGGCACAGAATTTATCGCAAAAATTTACAGTGTGATTAACTGAAATTATACATCGAAAAATACCTTGATTGTTGAGTCTTTCATCTGTTCAAATACCATGATAGTTTCATTTCTTTCATGTATAAATCACAAAACGTTTTTTTAACTGTTGCATTCTCAGGTTAACTGTAACAATTGGTGTTAGCTAGACAATCTGTTGAACATGTTAGCCCTCTGTGTTCTCTGTCTATGCCATGATGTTTAGATTGATTCTAATCTAAAAAGTGATATAACAGAATTTTACATGAATTCATGCAGTGTTTGAGCAAAGTACAATGTAACTCTGCAAGGAGAAATTCACCCCACAAAATATATGTGTGTGTGTGTGTGTGTAGTGCAATGGTGGTCACCTGTAGTGTGACACGAACCCAAGGTTCACACTCTACCGCAAACCCACAGAGAGCCTCACATTGCTACATTTCTCCAGCTTCTACCCAAAACACATTATAACAGCCATCCCCTATGGACAAGTCCTATGCGTACACCGGATCTGCTCAGATGAGAAGGAACGTGATGGGCACCTGGAAGTACTCAGGGATGCCCTCATAAGAACGGGGTACGATGCTCAACTCATTGACCACCAGTTCCAACGTGCCACAGCAAGGAACCATAATGACCTCCTCAGGAGATAGACACGTGCTGCAACCGACAGGGTAACCTTCGTTGTTCAGTACTTCCCAGGAGCTGAAAAAACTACACCATGTTCTTCATGATCTGCAACACATTATCAATGAGGATGAGCATCTCGCCAAGACCTTCCCCAAACCTCCACTGCTTGCCTTTAAACAACCGCCAAACCTCAAACAGATCATTGTTCGTAGCAAGCTGTCCGGCTTTCAGGACGACTCCATACAACCCTGTCACGGTAGGCACTGCAAGACGTGTCAGAATGTGGACATGGATCCCACCTTTTACACGTGGGGACACCTCCCACCTTGTATGTGGCAGTGACTCCGCCAATGTTGTCTATCTTATACGTTGCAGGCAAGGATGCCCTGAGGCGTGGTCCATTGGGGAAACCGAGCAAAGGCTATGGCAATGGATGAATGGGCACCGCACAACAATCAACAGACAGGAGTGTTCCCTCCCAGTTGGGGAACATTTCAGCAGTCCAGGACATTTGACCTTGGACCTTTCGGGTGACCATCCTCCAAGGCGAAGTTCGGGACAGGCAGCATCTCTCGCTTGCTCGCTCACTCTCTCTCTCGCGCTCGCTCGCTCTTTCTCTCGCGCTCGCTCGCTCTCTCTCTCGCGCTCGCTCGCTCTCGCTCTCGCTCTCTCTCGCGCTCGCTCTCTCTCTCGCGCTCGCTCTCTCTCTCGCGCTCGCTCTCTCTCTCGCGCTCGCTCTCTCTCTCGCGCTCGCTCTCTTTCTCTCTCTCGCGCTCGCTCTCTCTCTCTCTCGCGCTCTCGCGCGCTCTCTCTCGCGCTCGCTCTCTCGCGCTCGCTCTCTCTCTCGCGCTCGCACTCTCTCTCTCTCTCTCGCGCTCTCTCTCTCTCGCGCTCTCTCTCTCTCGCGCTCTCTCTCTCGCGCTCTCTCTCTCTCGCGCTCTCTCTCTCTCGCGCTCTCTCTCTCTCGCGCTCTCTCTCTCTCAATCAACAGACAGGAGTGTTCCCTCCCAGTTGGGGAACATTTCAGCAGTCCAGGACATTTGACCTTGGACCTTTCGGGTGACCATCCTCCAAGGCGAAGTTCGGGACAGGCAGCATCTGTCGCTTGCTCGCTCACTCTCTCTCTCGCGCTCGCTCGCTCTCTCTCTCGCGCTCGCTCGCTCTTTCTCTCGTGCTCGCTCGCTCTTTCTCTCGTGCTCGCTCGCTCTTTCTCTCGTGCTCGCTCGCTCTTTCTCTCTCTCGCGCTCGCTCGCTCTCTCTCTCGCGCTCGCTCTCTCTCGCGCTCGCTCTCTTTCTCTCTCTCGCGCTCGCTCTCTCTCTTGCGCGCTCTCTCTCGCGCTCGCTCTCTCTCTCGCGCTCGCTCTCTCTCTCGCGCTCACTCTCTCTCTCTCGCGCTCGCTCTCTCTCGCGCTCGCACTCTCTCTCTCTCTCGCGCTCTCTCTCTCGCGCTCTCTCTCTCGCGCTCTCTCTCTCGCGCTCTCTCTCTCGCGCTCTCTCTCTCGCGCTCTCTCTCTCGCGCTCGCTCTCTCGCGCTCGCTCTCTCGCGCTCTCTCTCTCTCGCGCTCTCTCTCTCTCGCGCTCTCTCTCTCTCGCGCTCTCTCTCTCTCGCGCTCTCTCTCTCTCGCGCTCTCTCTCTCTCGCGCTCTCTCTCTCTCGCGCTCTCTCTCTCTCTCGCGCTCTCTCTCTCTCGCGCTCTCTCTCTCGCGCTCTCTCTCTCTCTCTCGCACTCTCTCTCTCTCTCGCACTCTCTCTCTCTCTCGCACTCTCTCTCTCTCGCACTCTCTCTCTCTCTCTCGCACTCTCTCTCTCGCACTCTCTCTCTCTCTCGCACTCTCTCTCTCTCTCGCACTCTCTCTCTCTCGCACTCGCTCTCTCTTGCTCCCCCTCCCTCCCTCTCACATTCTCTCTCTCTCTCTCACACACACACACACACACACACACACACACACACACACACACACACACACATATTATATATATATATATATATGAATCCTCTCACAGACTTAAGACACTCTCCACTCGCTACACACACATATACACTCTCTCACACTCACAACCCCCAACCCGGACAGACACAAAGACCCACATGCGCACACATATTTTGTGGGGTGAATTTTTACTTGCAGAGTTACATTGTACTTTGCTCAAAAACTGCATGAATTCATGTAAAACTCTGTTATCTCAATTTTTAAATTAGAATCGATCTAAACATCATGGCACAGACAGAACACTGGGCTAACACGTTCAACATATTGTCTAGCTAACACCAATTGTTACAGTTAACCTGAGAATGCAACTTTTTAAAAAAAGGTTTTGTGATTTACACATTAGATAAGTGAAACTATCATGGTATTCGAACAGATGAAAGACTCAACAGACAATCAAGGTATTTTTCAATGTATAATTTCAGTTACATCACACTGTAAATTTTTGCGATAAATTCTGTTTTAGGATTGAGTCCTCCACTATCACCTGATGAAGAAGTGACACTCCGAAAGCTAGTGTGCTTCCAATTAAACCTGTTGGACTATAACCTGGTGTTGTGATTTTTAACATTCACTCCAAGTCTTTATTCAAGGCACCATTTCTGTTGTCTTGGAAACTTCCCTGAATTACTCTAAAATGCTGTCCAAAATATTTCCCTGTATGAAACACAAAAATGAGTACATGGCATGTAAGTGTTGGAATGGTATGTTTCCACGAACTGGCACTTGGATTAAGCTCTTGTTCATACTCTAAATATTGCAAAAGTACAAATTGATTCTAATAATTTTCATCTTCATATTGTCACTAGGACACCTTGTAAACATCTTTGTCTCCTCTCAGCTCACCCACTTCTGAAATCTTACATGTGCCTTCATTACCTCTTGACTATTCCACTGCACTGTGGCTTATCTCCTGTATTCTACGCTGAACATATTGTAAACCAGAGGTCATTCAAAACTCTGCTGCCCATACCTTAATTGGCATAAAGTTCCATTTGCTTATTGCTGATGTGTTCGCTTACTTACACTTGATGCGGGTCAACTACTTCTCAATCTTAGTATTCTCATTCATATTTTCAAATTCCTCTGTGCACTCACTAGTCCCTATTTCTGCAATCTCCTCCAACTTTCCTCTGTCCCAGATATCTGGGCTCCTCTCGTATTAGCCTTTTGAACATCAGTTTCAATTAATTCACAATTGATGGCCACACTTTAAAGCCTGAAATACTCTTGCTATTCTTCTCTATGTTGCTTTCCTAATTTAAAACATTTCTTAAAACTTATTTGATCAAGCTTTTGGTCATCTGACCTAATATCTCCTTACCTGGCTCCAAGTCATATTTTGTGTTATCACATTCTTGTGTAGCACATTGGGATGTTTTATTGCTCTGTGTAGAATTAAGAGTAACATGTAGGTTTTCAGTAGATGCACCAAGTTTATACAAGCTGGAAACAATTAAAGCAACGAGGTTAGTTTGGAGAAAATGGTATGGTGAACTTGTGTGGGAGATGACATGAGAAGAAAATGTGCAAGTGTTCTATTCTCAATTAATATGTTACTGCCTGAACAAATCTTTGAATGGAAGACTTTTAAAGTTATATTTTTATGCTTGTTTCTGCAGATGGTCTCTGAAATATTCAATGAATTTGCTGTATCTTGCTGCAATTGTAATAATTGAGCACCATCATTGTATTGATATTCAAAAGTCAGTGTTCATTGTTTCATGAAAGTTGTTTAATAGTGGGGAAAGTCTACAGCATCATGTATATTGCCTATAAAATGGAAGACACAGTTTTCCATATGATCAGCTTCTAATCATAGTAGCTTATTCAGAAGATGCAAGTACAGGCCAGATGTTTACCTGTAAGGATCAAAAGGAAGACTAAAGAATCGTACCGTTTTCCTGGAAGCTATCCCTTGATGTGGCATAGTACATTTCTTTTAATTTATTCACAGAATTTGAGTGTCACAGGGAAGGCTACCATTTACTGTTAATCCTGTCTGCCCTGCAGGAGGTTATAGCAAATGCCTTTGTAAAATACTGCAGACCTTCTGTTGAAGGTATGTTCATAGTGTTGTCAGATAGAGAATTCCAGAATTTTAGCCCAGGAGCATTGAAGTACAGATTTCCAGGCCAAGTTGATGTGTAAATTGAAGAGGATATCAGAAGTGGTGGTATTCGTTTTCATTCTAGATGAGGTGTTTGAGAGATGCTCTTGGAATGATTTGGTGAGATGCTGCAGTGCATCTTGTAGGTGGTGTACACTGAAAATGTGGTGCACCCACCATGGAGGAAGTGAACATTTTAGGTTGATGGATAGGTTATCAATCAAACTCACTGCTCTGTCTTCAATGATGTTAAATGTCCTACTTTTTATTGGCGCCGCACTCATGCAAGTAAATGGAAAGTTCATTACACTCTTGACATGTGCCTTGTAGATGGTGGAAAGCCTTTGGGAGTCAAAAGATGAATCACTTGCGATAGAGTAGCCAGCCTCTGATCTGCTATTGTAGTCGAAATATTTAGACAGCTTCTCCCGTTAAGATTCTAGTCAATTGTAATTACCAGGATGCTGACAGTTCCACAAATATCATTCATTTGAATGTCAAGGGCAATTAAGTTAGATTCCTTATGTTGGAGATGTTCATTGACTGGCACTTGTGTGACATGGATGTCACTTGACATTTAGCAGCATGTCTGAATGTTGACCAAGTCTTGCTGCATGAAGGCATGGACTGCTTCATTATCTGAGGAGTTGAGAAAGGAACCAGACACTATAAAATTATCAACAAACAGCTCCACTTCTGATCTTAAGGTGGCTGAGCCTCGAATTAAACCAAAGAGGCCTGGCAGTTCACATCATCGGATGTGGCATAATTTGCAACCAAGTGTAGGCTTGGGGTTAATTTTATTAGGTTGAATGGAAGAATTTTGGTACCCTTCCTTGATGTTGCTGTTCAGAGGTCCATTCTAGTAGCTGACCATGGCAGAATGATCTTTGTTGCAGGGGTGGGTGTGGGAAGGGACAGGGGTTGACCAGTGAGAAGCTGTTCTGAAAGGAAACAAATTAAATCTTGTGTTACTTATACTTTTCACCCTTTAATAAAACTTGCATGAACTCCAAAATATATTGACATGTATTAGTTCCTCATACATTGGATTTGTGATTTTTTTTTAACATTGACCATTACAATTTTGCTGATCGCAAAAAGGTGAGCAGTTAGTTTTGCAAAATCCTAAAGAGTGAGTGAACAAGATATATGTTAATGGTGTAAGTTTCAGTTAGATATGTATGTTGCAGATCTTGTGTGGATTTTAGGGTGGAATTTGTGGGCATTTTGTTCACTCAGTAGGAAAGTGTTCTGACTACTTGCAGTAAGTCTAAGGTTTCGAGTTTAAAATTTATAAGAATGCAAATGTTGAAATTTTAGCCACATCTGGGATTAGAACCAAGTTGTGATAAATAGTCCTACCATTTAATATTGGATGTATTGGGATGATTTTGTGAGACTCCATTCCCAGATTAGAATTTGGACTGTAACACTAAAGGGCAAATTCTGTGATCCATGGTCCTCTTGATGAAGACTCCAAGTCTGGTGCTGAGTCTCACAATATTACAATATTGTTCTGTATTAGACCCATTCAAAACACTCGGCCAAATTCTTATCCATGGTGCCACTATCTCTTCAGAACAAACGTATTGTTAAAATCTTAACTGATATGTCATTCTTTCCAAGGGAGTGTATTTTCGTGCAATGTAATGTGTTCAGTCTTTTTCTCAAGACCTGGTCTGTTTAAACATTATCCTCTACTGCCTGCTTTATTGCTGTTCCACTCATTGATACTCCCTGGCCTAATGTTTATTCAAAGTGGTATAAAAGTAATGTGAAGATCAGTGGATGAGTAGTTATCTTGCTTTATTCACCATAAGTTTATGTCTCTTCTGTTAACCTAAAATTGAGAGAATTTACTTATTATTCTTTTCATAGGGGACTGACAATATGATCTCTGTTCATCAGTTGCTTCAAAACCTCACACTCAAAATAGTGAATTTGGCAAACCCTGTTTCTAGTAAGTTGATTATTCAGAGTGTGCAGTATGTCATAGATGCACCAAACAGCAAACAAATAAATTTTCACTCCGTATTGATTCTGAATTTGTGAACAGTTGATAATTTCAAAATGCTGTGATACTTGTGAACAATGAAAATTAGACATGCTAATACTTTCAAAAGTTACAATTTTACCCTCATTAAAAATAAAGTTATTATCTGGAATAGTGCTAAAGCAGCAGTTGAGAGCAAGAAATTTAAAGATACAATGGAAAATATTTAAGATATGCAATAAATTGAAAGGAAAAGAATATGGTGTTTAGCCCATTGAACTGCAGAACCTTCAAACCCGATCTCTCCAATTTTGATAAAAACCAGACTTGTGTTTTTTTTAAAAAAAGCTTCTTTACTAATCATTATTGCTCATATATTTGGGATTTCTGTTTGTATCTCGTCCATATTGAGTGAATTAATGTCTTGTCTCCACCAGTTTTAAAAGTTATATGTAAATTAGTTTTGTCCATCTCAGTACTGTTTTCCCCCTACAAATCTGTCAATAATTTGGCACACATGTGGCACTCTTTCCAGAATGGCCGAAAGGTTAGCTGGTGAGGATGACAGAAATATTCATAATGGTAACAAGGTAGTATTCTAATATTGGAGTTATTATCTGGGGCAAATTGAAAGAAACATCAGTTTTAATCTGATTGTGAGTGAATTTGTTAAACAAAAAACTTCACTTGTCGGACATGGACATCGCTAACTGGCCAGCATTTATTGCCTGTCTCGAATTGTCCCTGAGAAGGTGGTGGTGAGCTGCCATCTTGAACTGCTACATTCCGTGTGCTGTTGGTAGACCTACAATGCCTATAGGGAAGGCAATTGTAATTGAGTGGAAACTGGGGACACAAAACATTGTCTTCTTCGGTACCACTCTTCTGCATATTAAGAATAAAATTTTACAACTTTGTATCCGTCAGGCATTAACTGCATTGTGTTAACGGGTGAGATTGGAAAAATGCAGCCAGATGGAGACACTTAAAAAGATTGTGATAAAGGGCCTGTTATACTGGGCACACTGTGTAATAAGGAGAACAAAAGTCTTGCTAGAGTAACATAGACACATCAACGTAACGCATTGCAGAATATTTTGCATTACAGTGATAGTTTTGGGGTTAAATGTAATTAGAAGATGCCAATTCTGTTTACTTGATTTTAAATTTTAGTTGAAGATATCCTTGAAATATGTAATTACACATGCTGAATGTCAGCATGCCAAATGCCAAATTCTATTGAACTCCTCATCGCAGTCAACTATAGAGGGTTTAAATGTAAAATATTAGAAGTACATAGGTCTGTCAGCATCAGGATGGTATTTTGAGATCAATCTTTGACCAGAATTAGAATGACAAGTTAACAGTATTTTTTGGTTAATTCTGATGAAAGGTTACACTCAATGTTAACTTCCGTGTTCTGTTCAGATGCTGCTACATTTGAAATTTACTTTGTTTATAATTCTAAATACCAAGCCTTTTCAGTTTTCTCTTTTTATCTTTTAGCTGTGAGAATGCGTATGCCTACATCTATTGAACGATACTGTGAACATTTCTGAGGTGGTCGACTTTATGTTGTATACTTTGATGATGATAGTGCAAAGCTAGTGCTAATATGTAATATCTGTAAAGTGGAAATAAAAATGGCTGTAACCAGCAATTACACTCAAGGAAAGATGACTGGAAAAAATATAATGATATGATTGAACAAATGTTTGAGGAAGATGTTAATTATGTCCAAACTAAGTGGCACATATATTTGGTGGTTGTTCATGAACTTTTGTATTAGAAACAGAGTAAAGAAAGCTTTGGGGCAACATAAAGTGTTTATCATGATGAAAGTGATACTGAAAGTGCAATGTATCGTATTTTTTGATCGTTGTAAGTACTGTATTGAAACTCAATTGATTTTAGACAAGAGGAAATTAAGCTGTAACTTTTTTTTAAAAAGCCTTTCACTTCCTTGGGATATCCCAAAGCATTATTTACAACCAGTAAATTAAAGTGGAACTTTGTGAACAACCTGTGCAATCACTTTGCTGTTTGTATGAATGTTCTATGAGCAATGAGATAAGCAAGCAGTTTTAGTGGCATTGATTGAGGGATCCGTATTGGCTAGGACAACAGGTAACTCACCTGTTCTTCTTTGAATGGTGCCTTGGGAATTTTCTGCATCTGAATAGACAGATAGGAACTTGGTTTAATTCCTATTCATATTATTCCCTATGTATTAGACTGGAAATACCGAGAATACTTGCTCAAGTTGTGAAAAGAGACTTGAATTCACAACCTTGTTGCTGAGTTAAGAATGTTTCGACTGAATTTGTGTATGGAAGGGCTTAGAAATGATATGTGAACTGAAAAGATGGATAGATGTAAATGTTTTAATGAATGAGGTTGGCATGTTTTTCAAATATGAGATTGGTAATGACTATATATTTTGTTATGGGAAGGGAAAGATTGGAAGAGAGATGGGGAAAAGCTTTGCTGAGAAAGAGGAAGAACTAATGGTGGTCAAGGATTGGGACATATGTGTTCAAATGCTAATTTTCATTAGGACAGCAAATTATTATATCGATTGTGTTACAAATAGGCTAAAATTGAACTATTTAAACAAATAAACAGAAACCATGCAATGTAAATTTTATGGTTTCTGCTGGACTTGCATAAAAGTTGTAAAATAATATTCCTCTAATAAATGATGAAGTTGGTGATGTGGCATGACATTAGTAAAATTGCTCCATAAACAATTTATGCACTAGATTTGAATAAAAGTTTGATATGGCGGGTAGGTATAGTAAAGGGTGGTAGGTATAGGGAATGCTGGATGACTAAAGAAATTGAGGGTTTGGTTAAGAAAAAGAAGGAAGCATATGTCAGGTATAGATAGAATAGATTGAGTGAATTCTTAGAAGTGTATAAAGGCAGTAGAGGTATACTTAAGAAGGAAATCGGGAGGGCAAAAAGGAGACGTGAGATAGCTTTGGCAAATAGAATTAAGGAGAATCCAAATGGGTTTTACAAATACATTAAGGGCAAAAGGGTAACTAGGGGGAGAATAGGGCCCCTCAAAAATCAGCAAGGTGGCTTTTGTGTGGAACTGCAGAAAATGGGGGCGATACTAAACGAGTGTTTTGCATCAGTATTTACTGTGGAAAAGGATATGGAAGACATGGACTGTAGGGAAATAGATGGTGACACCTTGAAAAATGTCCATATTACAGAGGAGGAAGTGTTGGGTGTCTTGAAATGCATAAAAGTGGATAAATCCCCAGGACCTGATCAGGTGTACCCTAGAACTCTGTGGGAAGCTAGAGAAGTGATTGCTGAGTCTCTTGCTGAGATATTTATATCATGGATAGTCACAGGTGAGGTGCCGGAAGATTGGAGATTAGCTAATGTGGTGCCACTGCTTAAGAAGGGTGGTAAGGACAAACCAGGACCTATAGACCAGTGAGCCTGACTTCGGTGGTGGGCAAGTTGTTGGAGGAAATCCTGAGGGACAGGATGTACATGTATTTGGAAAGGCAAGGACTGATTAGGGATAGTCAACATGGCTTTGTGCGTGGGAAATCATGTCTCTCAAACTTGATTGAGTTTTTTGAGGAAGCAACAAAGAGGATTGATGAGGGCAGAGCGGTAGATGTGATCGACATGGACTTCAGTAAGTTGTTCAACAAGGTTCCCCATGGAAGACTGGTTAGCAAGGTTAATCTCACGGAGCACAGGGAGAACTAGCCATGTGGGTACAGAACTGGCTTAAAGGTAGAAGACAGAGGGTCTTGTGCACTTGATTTGAATAAAATCTAGGAGGCCAGTGACCAGTGGAGTACCACAAGGACCAGTTCTGGGTCCTCTACTTTTTGTCATGTATATAAATGATTTGGATGCGAGCATAAGAGGTATGGTTAGTAAGTTTGCAGATGACACCAAAATTGGAGGTGTCGAGGACAGCGAAGAGAATTACCTCAGATTACAACAGGATCTTGATCAGATGGGCTGGGAAGTGGCAGATGGAGTTTAATTCAGATAAATGCGAGTTGCTGCATTTTGGGAAAGCAAATCTTAGCAGGACTTATACACTTAATGGTAAGGTCCTAGGGAGTATTGCTGAACAAAGAGACCTTGCAGTGCAGGTTCATAGCTCCTTAAAAGTGGAGTCGCAGGTGGATAGCATAGTGTAGGTGGCGTTTGGTATGCCTTCCTTTGTTGGTCAGAGTATTGAGTACAGTATGTGAAGGCCTGTTGCGGCTGTACAGAACATTGGTTAGGCTACTGTTGGAATATTGCAAGCAATTCTGGTCTCCTTCCAATCGGAAAGATGTTGTGAAACTTGAAAGGGTTTAGAAAAAAATTACAAGGATGTTGCCAGGGTTGGAGGATTTGAGCTATAGGGAGAGGCTGAACAAGCTGGGGCTGTTTTCCCTGGAACATTGGAGGCGGAGGGGTGACCTAATAGAAGTTTACAAAATTGAGGGGCATGGAAAGGGTAAGTAGACAAAGTCTTTTCCCTGGGTTGGGAGAATCCAGAACTAGAGGGCATAGGTTTAGGGTGAGAGGGGAAAGATATGAGAGAGACCTAAGGGGCAACATTTTCACGCAGAGGGTGGTGTGTGTATGGAATGAGCTGCCAGAGGAAGTTGTGGAGGCTATTACAATTGGATGGGTAGATGAATAGGAAGGGTTTGGAGGGAAATGGGCCGGGTGCTGGCAGGTGGGACTAGATTCGGTTGGGATATCTAGTCTGCATTGTCGGGTTGGACCGAAGGGTCTGTTTCCATGCTGTACATCTCTGACTCGATGTGTATGCAGCTACCTTTTACAGGGGGAAAATTAAAGTTGTCTTACATCAATTTGTAATTCTACAGTTAAATATGGTTTCTGCTTTGCTTTATCAGTACTAAAAGCAGTTTAAAAAAAATACTGGTTTAATTTAAGTAGTTAAATTTGCATGGTCAATTTCCATATGCCCTACATCCCAATACCAACTTATTGAGGCTCTGCCCCTGTAAGGTTTTTTTTGGTTCAGTCACAACATCAAGTTGCTCCTGAACCTTCAAGAAGGTACATGATTGTTTTAAATAAGTACCAAAAGTTGCTGGATGGTCGAATGGCTTTTGTTTATATCTTGGAGGCATAGAAACAAATTGTTTGACAAGTTAAAATTCTAATCAAAACATATAAGTCAATGTTGAAAGTATGAATGTAGTCTGAAAGATTACAAATGAGAAACTAGCCATCCAGTATTGGATTAAAAATAGCAAGTATACTCTTGGACATTATTGAGCAGATCATTTCAGTCATTTTTGTCAAATTTAAATTTAAATAATTTGTTTATTAATGCATTTAACTAGAATTTGCAAACATACTGTGAGTGCTGCAACTTTTAATTTTCTTAAATGTCAATGTAAAGAGATTATTCCCAGCAAAGGTGACCACACAGATTATGCTATAGTTTGTAAATTTTCAAAAGTTTCTGGACATTTCTCATTATTTATCCTGTTTTTAAACTTTACATATAATCGATATAAAGTTATTTGAATTTCATCCAGTTTTACTTTGCATGTTGATTACTATTGTGTGGAAAAACCTCCTGAAGTTAATCCTAAATTTGACTTTTATGAGTCCAAACTATGTCCCCTTGTTCATTGCTTCAATTTATTTTAAAATAGTTCTTCAAATCATTTATCAGCAGCATAGAGAAGAAAGGAATTATTTTAAAGGTATTCAAAAAAAATTTTTTTAAATACCAGCTTTGCTTATAAAACAATCTTCAGTTGATTCTTTTGAATGTTACTATTATGCTTTGTGTAGCCAATTCGGAAGGTAGATTTAAATCTCGCAGAATATCAAATACTGTGGTTCATTTTTCAAAGGGATATTAGCTTCATGAAAGAAAGGATTGAAAATGAGCCAGAAGTTATCTTTCCATTACATACAAATTACATAACAAATTTCATTATTACATTGTGCATTTGTATTTTGATTGTTTTCAAATATTTTCATAAAATCAGTGCCCCAAAATATTCAATAATTTCTTTAGATATGTGTGCAAGCATAAAATCAACTCCGCACCTTTTGCCATTTACCTTTAGTGGTCACTGTCACTTCAGCCCCTGAAACAGTCTCTCTGTATTTACTCTATCAAAATCCTTTAATCCATCAATCACCCCCTCTTAAATTTCCCAGCTGTAAGGATGACAATGGTTTTAGAAATTAGGCAGTTTAATTTTTAACAGGAAACTTTCATGCATTGTATGATTTAGAAAGACATGGCTAAAAATCTTGGTGTATGTTGAGATTTAGAAAAGAATTGGAGGTAGAAATTCTTCTTGAGCATTCAGGCAACACAGCTGACATTTAATCAATCACCAAATAATTGTCTACAAAATCAGGCACCCTGTATGAAGGGTGGCCTCAACCTGCCATCTATTTTGCACCACCACCCAAGATGATTTTCTGCCACTCAAATGGAAAACTCTTGGAGGGAGACAGGAACAAATTGTATAATAATATGGGGAAAATAAAAGAATAATCAATGATGAATCTGATTGGACAATTATTGGAACACTCAACATCCACTCTAAGCTTTAAAAAGAGTTTCCTTTTCTCCTCTGATACCTTGCCAACAGGTTTTCATTTAAACATGAATTTTGATGGTAATTGCTACCATGGTGATTATTAGGTGAAGCCTTTAAGGCTATCAGAATAGGACTACTCCAAATGGAAGTGGTACAAATAAAAATTTGATTTGTATATATTAAAAGATATTTAGAAAAGCATGTTTATGAAAAATGAAAAAAATTCAAGTTCTGCAATCTATGGTGAATGACATTTAACAGACAAGAGTGTATGTATGTTCTGAAACAGTAAATTGAGTTATTGAATAAATGGCATATAACTTAAATTAAGATATCTGGAAAATAAGTCTCATTTTAACTGAATGTAAGTTTGAATTTGAAGGAAGTCAACTACTATTTGGATGTTAGGAATCTAAGTGGATAAAGGAGAAAAGCTTTGAGGATGCAGGTCTGGGGAAGATCAAAACTAGAGGCTATAAGCAAAAGGTAGATGCTAATAAATCTAAAAGAAATTCAGGAGAAACTTATTAAGGATATTAAGAATGTAAAACGCAATACCACCAGGAGTAGCTGATACAAATAGACAAGATGTGTTCTAGGAGGAGTAAGGTAAACATGATTGAGAAAAAGTTGAAGGGTATGATGAGGGTTAGATGAAGGGATTGGGAGAAGGTTCATGTGAAACTGTAACTTTGGAACAGATTGGTGAAGCCGAATAGTCTATCTCCATGCTGTAGACTTAATGATCTATGTATAGATTAGGTAACAGCAGAGCTGTTCCAAAAACAAATTAAATGTTAGATTATATGCATTGTTTTATAACGCAAGAGTGGAATATCCTGCCACAATATCTGCTGACCAACAGATATTCCTAAATTACTACTCTTACAGATTAGTATAAATTAAAGATTTGCTTGCTGTGAATGTCACACAGGAACAATCAATTTTCTGTGCACATCAAAAGTTTTGTGAACCAGATCAGCATACAGTATTGTTAGTTTCCTTAAAAATAGGTCTCTTAAATTGTTTATATTCAAATATATATCTGGAAATTTGAAAAATGTCCCAGTGATTTACATACAAGTAAACATACAAGTTTAATACAGCAAATCACAATACTTTCATACTTACGCCTTTGAAGATGAACCAGCAGCAGAAAGGTTTTGTCGAGAGTATGGTGCTGGAGAAGCACAGCAGGTCAGGCAGAATCCGAGGAGCAAGAGAATTGCGTTTCAGGCAAACGTCCTTCATCACTCTGATCTCCAGCATCTGCAGTGTTCACTTTCTCCTAGATAAGTTTTGTACCTATTTTTTATGGATTTATATTTATTGAATAAATTTATGGATTTGATTTTTAAAACTTATGAATATTTTAATATTGCAATTAATGTTCTAATTTATTTTTCAAATCTACCATTTTCATTTTATCAGTATATAAATGTATTTTTAATTTAAGTTGAATAACATGAGTATTGGGGGCAGAACTGAATGTTTGGGTCAAATGTAACACTTCCATGTGTAGAATACAATCACAGCATGCTGATAATCCATACCCTTTTTCTAGCTCTTCTCTAAAGTCAAGCTCCATGCCAACCATGGTTTTCACTCTTCATAGGATAGTCCCACTGTTCCATGAACAAGTCTGGTGAACATTTGTTGCATCTATCTGTGGCAATAATACCTACCTTGAAGTAGGAAGACCAAAAGTATTCCAGGTGCAGTCTCCCTTAGCTTCTATATAACTGAAGCAATGCTTCACTATCCTGTACTTAAATCTGTTTATGATAAAGGCTCATATTCCATTTGCATTCTTAATAGCTTGTTGCACTTGCATGTTGGCTTTCAGTAACTTATTAACAAGTATACCTATGTCCCTTTGCGCTACTTATCTTTTGCATTTAAGAAATGGTCTCCACATCTTCCTATCAAGTGGATATCTTGTCATTTTTAACATTGTATCCTATCTGCAATGTTCTGCTGGACTTACTAAGTATTTCCAAATCCTCTGAAGTTGATTTACAGATTCCTCATGACACATATTCCTCTGTAGCTTTGTATCTTCCACAAATTTGGAAATATTTTGATTTGTCCTCACATCCAAATCATTGATATATATTGTAAACAATTGGGGCAGAAGTAATGATCCTACCCTGCTAGTCACAAACTGCCAATTTGAGAATGAAATGTTTATTCCTACTGTTTGTTTTCTGCCTGTCAGCCATTCCTTAATCCATGCCGGTAAATTTACCTTCTGTTCCATTTTGTTTTAACTTTGTTAACCATCCTCTTGTGGTGGAGGACTTGATGAAAAGCCTTTTGAAAACTAAGTCCATCAGTTTTCCCTTTATCAATTTTGTTAGTATCATCCTCAAAAAAACTCAAGCTCATCAAACAGGATTTTGCATTCATATATCAATGCTTGACTATATGCCCAATCTGATCCTTAGGTATCAAATGTAAGTTTGTCATGTTAAAGTAAAATACTGCAGATGTTGTAAGTCTGAAATTTTAAAAATGCTGGAAGAAAACTCAGGTCTTGCAGCATCTGTGGCGAGGGAAACCGAGTTAACATTTCAAGTCATATCGGACTCGATGTTAGCTCTGTTTCTGACTTCACAGATGCTGCCAGATATGCTGTTTCTCGTGCACTTTCTGTATCTATTTATTACATCTTTCCTGCCATCTGTTGACATTGTGACAAGGTATACCTTACTTTATGATGGCAATATTCTAAAGTGGTTAAATTATCATGTCTGGATTCAGTCAGGACCTCTTGTGGTCTCTGCCCTGTTCAGATTACACCTTTTTTTTTCAAAATATACTCTGAAGTTAATAGGCTTTTGATGACAAGCAAGTGTATTTTATATTGTGGCAGTTACAATTAAGGTGTTCATTTAGTTGTTAGAATTTTTAGGTAGTGGATGCAAATACCTTTAGATTTAGATTGTAGACTAACTGATCATGAAGATGATGGGCCACTTCAGGTTGCTCATTACAGAAGGCTTAGGAAATCAAAATCCTTTCCCCTCTAGGAAATTGTGTTCAAGTTCTGATTTTAGTTTGAAGAGACATGATTGTTGGATGATGCCGTATGCTTTTAACCTAGTGAGCCTACTTTCCAATGTAATGGTTGAAAGAAAATCATTTTTGGTGTACATGTAATCATCCAACTCAGAAAATCATATTAGACTATTAACTGCAGAATGAAAGTGCTCACAAATACTTTTGATTTGACAAAAAATTTGCAATTGCAGCAATAATAAAGAGGATTAATCTTTGTTAGTTTCAGCCAACAGGGAGCTTCTGAAAATTGTTGGCTACCATTCAGCTCAATAGGAATAAAAATTATTATTGACAGCTTCTCTTGTTGTCATGTCTGAATATGATTAATGATTTGTAATGTGTATTATCTTGTCTTACCAGTAGTTATGGTGCATCACTATCCCCATAAATTTCTTCAAAGGAAGTTGCCATCCTGACCAGATTCTTTGTGACTTTGGTTGGTTTATTGATAACTGACATTTTTTCGGCACTTTATTTTTATTCTCCATTTTCAATAACCTTAACGCAATGTATCGTACATTTTTTTCTGCTCAGAAGAATAGACTGCATGTTTACCATCAGACCTGTGTTAATATCACTAACTAATCAGTTTTTCATTTTCATTATAGGAAAGTAGGTGAGAGTACCTTAAGCAGGCAACCATACACTCGCTAGATTGTTTTTGCATGTTGATCTTGGTGAACCGGATAAAATTACTGTACAGGTCATTCTGCTATAATGCATGTTTCGTTAATCCGAATTCTCTGTAACGCAATTGATGAATTAGGAACACTGTTTCTAAAGTGCAAACATTTAAAACACAAGATGGCTGTAACACGATTACATTGCCAACACTTGAAGTACTGTTTCTAAAGCATGATTTTTCAATAACATGGGGTTGCACGAGAACACGACCATCGCGTTATAGAACTACCTGTATTAGTTTGCATCACATGGAAGTCAAGCCCAGTATAAATGGTTTAATTTATTGTACATCTTTTTGCTTTCCAAACCGAGATTTCTTTATAATTGTAATTTATTGAAGGTGGTTGATATTATAGCTTTAGTGGCTCTGTTAACATAGAGCACCATTTCAAAAGATGCCCCTTTCCTCAAGTTGTCAGTAAACTAAACAGCTTTCTGTTTTATTTGCAAGTTCCATGAGATCAATGAACAAAGTATTCTCAGAACACCTTTTGCTTAGGATTTCTGCTAAAATAGTTAATAAGTAAAATCATATGGCTATTGTTTCTGCAAGAGGTCATATTTTCACAGCTAAAGTACTTTTAATCACCCTTTTTATTTTCTTGGCTTCCCGGGTCAAGGGATAATATTTTTCATTTTCACACACCAAGAATATGATAAAACTAGCTGTATTTAAATACCCATCTGGAAGATTTCATGAGAACGTCACTAAAATGTACTAATTTTATGTCCTACCGGTTCCTCAAGGCTGTCAGTAAACATGAGCATGCATGTTTTTGTATTTCACTTTTTAAAAGTTTCAAATGCCCGTAGAACATCCTCGGTTGAACAGTGTTTTATCATAGCACTTAGTTGCAAGACAGCAAAACTGGTATTCTGTCTTATCTTGATGTATAGCCATTCGCCTGTCCAGTCCAGCTTTCTAATTGCTCTGTTTCTTCTTTTGCTAGAAGATCATCTTTCTTTGACAACTAGCACAGTTCATAGAATTCCTATAGTGTGGCAACAGGCCCTTCGACCCAAAAAGTCCACACTGACCATCCAAAGAGTGGTCCACCCAGACCCAATCCCCTACCCTATTACTCTACATTTACCCCTGCTTAGTGCACCTAACCTCCCCATCCCTGAATACTATGAACAATTTAGCATGACCAATTCACCTAACCTACACATCTTTGGATTGTGGGAGGAAACCCATGCAGACACAGGGAGAATGTGCAAACTCCACACAGATGGAGGCTGGAATCGAACCTGGGTACCTGGTGCTGTGAGGCAACAACACTCACCACTGAGCTACCATGTTGCCCTACCAGTATATGAATAACACTTGCCAACTGAAAGTTGCTCCTGATCTATAGAAGCTTAATGTCTAAGCTAGTATGTTCAAATGTCCACGAAACTTGATCTCCTCTCTTAGATTCCCTGTTAATCATATCTATGACAAATTACTCCAAATAATCACACATGCTCCCCATAGAAAAACATCGATATATATGTACATCCTAAAAACAAGTCTCCTACTTGCAGTGGAAAGGGGTTCTGATGGAGAGCCACTGGATCTGAAACATTAACTCTGATTTCTCTTCACAGATGCTGCCAGACTACTGAGCTTTTCCAGCAATTTCTGTTTTTATTTCTACTTCCAGTAGTGTTCCTAGATTGCTCTGTAGTCCTTGTTCTATTGCATAACCTAGTTCATCTGCTTGCCCGTCTGTGTCTTTCTGTACTATTACTCCTACAGGATCCCTCCCTCCCACAATCAGAGAATCTATTGCTGGTACATGATCATTTCCTGCTACATGAGTCAATCTCTGTTTCACTATGAAAACCCAAACCAGATTTTCTTATTTCCCACTGTTTCACCCCATTTTGCTGGTCCATATGTCTTGCCTCTTGTCCAACATCTTGGACAGTCAATATTGACTAAGGCACTGGCTTTCCCTTCTCTCCCCGCATACTGGCATTTCTTCATTTACTGGAGTCGTCTTGTATTCATGTCACTTGAGCATCCATTCTGGTTAGTTGTGCTTTGAATATGATAGCTCTGTTCTGTACCTCAATATTATTCTGCCTTTTGCAATTTGGTCCATTGTTTACCTCATATTCTGTTCAACAAGATGGTGATTTCAGAGATGTTGGGAAAAGTTAAGTAAGTGGGCAAATACATGACAGATACAGGGTGATGTGGATAAATGTGAGGTTATCCACTTTGGTGGGAAACATAGGCAGTCAGATTATTATTTGAATGGTGAGAGATTGAGAAAAGAGGAGGTCAGCAAAACCTGTACGTCCTCATACACTAGTTACTGAAAGTAAGCATGCAGGTGCAACAGGCAGTGAAGGAGGCAAATAGTATCTTGGCCTTCAGAGTGAGAGGACTCAAGTACAAGAGTGGGGATGTCTTGCTGAAGCTTTATAGGTCAGACATACAGGAAGAGTCTGCATCAGTTATGACTATATTCACTGGTTTATGAAAATGGTGGGGAGTTGTGGAATCTCCTACAAACCTATAAAATTCAAACAAGATTAGACAGGGTAGATGCAGGAAGGATCTTCTCAATGACTAGGGAACTCAGAACCAGGGGTCACAATCAAAGAGTAAAGGATAGGCCTTTTTAGGACAAAGAAGCCAAAGAATGTCTTCTCCCAGAGAATGGTGAGCCTGTGGAATCTTCAGCCACAGAAAACTGTGGAGGCAAAAACATTCAAGACTTTCAAGAAAAATGAAGATATTGTCCTTCCAACTGAGAGGATGTTTTAAAAAAATTCTCAAGGTCAGGTTCGTAGGAGAGTAGTCTGACACAGAACAAACGACCAAGAGGCGAGTCTGCTAGAATATGAGCATTTTATTCCCCGCAGCGTCGCCACAACCAGGTCTCATACTTACAACGGGTCTGGCTTATACTCACTCTACATGTTACCGGAACTGGGAGCCGTCAGTTCTCGTAGAGCGGTTGCCAATAACCCACGCTCGGCGGTTAAACGTAACCCCGGAGCAGACTCACCGAACTGGAGACTTTTCCAGCTGATATACTCTTTTCCAGATATAAACATTCATGTGAACAGCAGAGCAAGGCTAAAAAACACATTCCATTCTGGTTACATACAGATAAGAAGATTCACACGGGGAGGTGTGTAATAAGATTCACACGGGACTAAGCAACACCTCCATTCCGGTTAGATTCACACATGTATTGGGACATAATTTTTAACCGTTTCACCACAGAGGATCATAGGATATGGAGAGAAAGTGGGAACAGGGTACTGAGGTGGATGATTAGCCATGATCACATTGAATGACGGAGCGAGGACACAGGTCAAGTGGCCTATTCCTGCTCCTATATGCTATGTTTCTGTCAAATGAATGCATGTGAGATACAGGGTACTCTTACTAGTTTCTATTAGTTGCTCAAGTTCTGAAAGATTGCAATCATTCTCAATTGATCACAATTAATGGACCATAATAGTTTGGTTACCATGTTGAAGAATCATTGTCTTCCCATAACTCTACACTACCAGACTTTTTCACGATTTATGACCCTCCCTTTCACGTGATACTAAATCCCCAGGATTGGTGGTCTTACATGATGGCCTAGAACTCTCCAAGGTTTCTCCAAGACTTCTGCCTTGTTGAATGCCATTGTTCGTGCATGTTGAGCATACAACTGTGGAGTGAAAATTGAACTAAGGGGGACTATCACACAGCATAGAAGGTATTTTGGGATACCTTCCTTAGGTCAATTGATGAGGAGTGTAGCAGCAGCCATTCGAAGCAAGTCCTTTACATGGGTTGCCCATGCCAACTTACAATTTGTTTGATTGGCTAAGATTTTGGGGATCATCTCATTGATCACATGGATTGACCACAGAGTCCACTGTTAAAAGCACTATCAACTGTGGTGTTCATGACCTCTGTTCATATTTCTACATGGTACGAAATTTTCCATAAGCAAATACCCCTCCTTGTCGGTCAAAAAGTTTGTCAGTGCTCCTCTGTTCAGTTTCTGTCTATTTTTCCACGATTTAATCTACAATCACCCTTTTGTCTTTGCCAGGTGTTACTGTAGAAAGTCTGAATCTGACTGCCATGTCTGTAAATAATTAAATGAAAATGTTTGTTCCTGATTTAGCCCTACACCTTAAAATCTAGGAATAGAATAGTGCTGGAAATACACAGCTGATCAGGCAACATCCGAGGAGCAGGAAAATTGATGTTTTGGGCAGGAGACCTTCATCAGGAACCATTCCTGATGAAGGTCTCCTGCCCAAAACGTCGATATTCCTGCTCCTCGGATGCTGCCTGACCTGCTGTGCATTTCCAGCACCACTCTAATCTCCAGCATCTGCAGTCCTCACTTTCACCTTAAAATCCATGGCTACTACTTCATAAAGATTTCATGCCAATGGAGGACTTAATTAGAACTTTCTTATTCCCTGCTATTACTTGAATCTTTCTGACTGATGAATCTCAATAACATTTTAACTAAACTGTTCCATACGCTACCACTATCTAACATGGAACAATTAAGTGAATTTGAAACTAATATATTCAATTCTGGACTAAACAGCTTGTACCTCGTACACACTCTTGAAACTGATCTTATCATCATCATAAACTTGTGAATTTTCTGATTCAGGCATCAATTCAAAAACCCTGCTGATCCATCTTGGACATATTGATATTTTGAGTCTGAAATATCTGTTAACTGTTCCTAGAGTATTCGTGGGATTTATTCAGCTATTATTGCTCCTCCAATTCTGTCATCTGCCAGGACTACTAAAATGCCTTTCTTCTGTTGTATTGATGACTGCACCCTTATCTGTCTGACCTCAAAATACCACCAGACATTGAGTCCTCTATCCTTTGGGATACCACAGAATGTCCCATTTGCACCATCAAGGTTGGTGGAAATGACTGTTTCCTGGGAACTTTTTTATAGGAGTAAGAATTTGATCCAAAAGTGTCTTTTTCTAACACTGAATGCCAGTTGCGATAGGAGCATATCTATATATGACACCTTATAAAAGTTCAACAATTTAAAGCCAGGAGTAAGGAATCTAGGAGAAAATGAGGACTGCAGATCCTGAAGATCAGAGTTGAGGAATGTGGCGCTGGAAAAGCGCAGCTAGTCAGGAGCAGAAGAATTGACATTTTGAGCATAAGCTCTTCATTAGGAATGAGGGGGTGGCCCAAGGGAGCCTAGAGATAAATGGGACTGGGGTGGGGCTGAGGGTAAGGTAGGTGGAAATGCGATAGGTAGATGAAGGTGAGTGAAGATGATAGGTCAGAGAGGAGGGTGGAGTGGACAGGTGGGAAGGAAGGTGGACAGATAGGACAGTTCAAGAGGGTGGTGCTGCGTTGGAAGATTGAATCTGGGACAAGGTGGGGGAGGGGGAAATGAGGAAACTGGTGAAATCCACATTGATCCCATGCTGTTGGAGGGTCCCAAGGCAGAAGATGAGGCATTCTTCCTCCTGGTGTCAGGTGGCTAGAGTTTGGTGGTGGAGAAGGCCCAGGACTTGCATATCCTTGGCAGAGTGGGACAGGGAGTTAGTGTTCAGCCACAGGGCCGTGGAGTTTTTTAGTGCATGTCCCAGAGATGTTCTCTGAAAAGTTCCACAAGTGGGCATCCTCTCTTCCCAATGTAGAGGAGACCACATTGAGAGCACCGGACAAAGTCAATGACGTGTGTGGAAGTACAAGAAAATCTCTGTTGGATGTGGAAGGATCCTTTGGGGCCTTGGAAGGAGGTGAGGGGTGAGGTGTCGGCACAGGTTGTGCAGTTCATGTGGTTGCAGGGGAAGGTGCTGGGAGTGGAGACTGGGTTGGTGGGGTCATGGACCTATTAAGGGGGTCGATGAGAGAATGGTCTCTCTAGAACTAAGACAGCAGTGGTGAGGGAAATATATCCCTGGTGGTGGGATCTGTTTGTAGGTGGTGGAAATGGCGGAGGATGATACTCAGTAGATTGGCTGAACTGATCCTCACCCTCATCACTTTCTCCTTTGAATCCTCCCGTTTCTTCCAGACGAAAAGGGTAGACATTGGCACCTGCATGGGCCCCAGCTATGCCTACCTCTTCGGGTATGTGGAACAGTCCATCTTCCACAGCTTCACCAACACCATTTCCCACCTTTTCCTCCGCTACATCAGTGACAGTATTGACACCACTTCGTGCTCCCAGGAGGAGTTTGAACAGTTCATCAACTTCACAAACACCTTCCACCCCAACCTCAAGTTCATCTGGACCATCTTTGATACCTCCCTCCCCTTTCTGGATCACTCTACCTCCATTTCCAGCAACCAACTCAACACTGAACTCGACATCAAACCCATTGACTCCCACAGCGACCTGGATTACACCTCCTCCGACCCTGCCTCCTGTAAAAATACGAGTCCTTATTCCCAATTCCTCTACCTCTATCACATCTGCTCCCAGGTGGGCCAAATCCACCAAAGAGCATACCAGATGGCCTCCTCCTTGGAAGACCACAATTTCCCCTTCCACGTGGTCGACTGTGCCCTCCAGCACATCTCCACCACTTCATGCACCTCCGCCCTTGAATCTCACCCATCCAATTACAACAAGGACAGAACCCTGCCGCCGGTCCTCACCTTGCACCTCACCAACTTTCAGATACATCATATCATCCTCCACCATTTCCACCATCTACAAACAGACTCCACCATCAGATTATATTTCACTCCCTACCCCTGTCTGCATTCTGCAGAGACCATTCCCTCCAAGATTCCCTTGTTAGGTTCACGCACCTCACCATCCCACCCTCCACTCTAGACACCTTCCCCTGCCACTGCAAGCCTGCGCCCACACCTCACCCTCACCTCAGTCCAAGGCCCCAAATGATCCTTCCACATCCAACAGAGATTTACTTGTACTTCCACACAGGTCATCTCTGTGTCTGTTGTTCTCAATGTGGTCTCCTTTACTTTGTGGAGACAGGATGCCAACTTACGGAATGTTTCAAAGAACATCTCTGGGACCTGTACTAAACAACCTCACCTGGGGCCAAACACTTTAACTCCCTGTCCCATTCCGCCAAGGGCATGCAAGTCCTGGGCGGCCTCCACCACCAAACTCTAGCCACTCAACGCCTGGAGGAAGAATACCTCATCTTCTGCCTTGATTCTATGTGGTTGAAGGGTCCCAATGTTGATTTTACCAGTTTCCTTATTTCCCCTCACCACCCCCCAGCTTATCCCAGATCCAACCTTGCAACGGCACCGCCCTATTGAACGGTCCTATCTGTTCATTTTCCTGTCCACCAATCTGCTCCACCCTCCTCTCAGACCTATCACCTTCACTCCCACCTTCATCTACCTATCGCATTCCCAGCTATCTTTTCACACCCAGTCCCACCCCTGTCCCATTTATCTCTCAGCTCCCTTTGGCCACTCCCTCATTCCTGATGAAGAGATCATGCTCGAAACGTCAACTCTTCTGCTTCTCAGATGCTGCCTGTCAGGCTGTGTTTTTCCAGCGCCACGCCCTTTGAGTAAGGAATCCATAAATTGAACTTCTGCAGGCATCTAAACAATGATCTACTAAATGCCATGATATATTCCTGTAAGGAATGAAAATCAGCCTTGCAAAATCTATCGGAATCTGACCATTTCCCGTAGGCATCTATTTAGCTTTATAAATTAAACTTAGAAGAAAATACATGAAGGACAAAAGGGTAACTAGGGAGAGAATAGGGCCTCGCAAAGATCAGCAAAGCGCCCTTTGTGTGGAGCATGGGGGAGATACTAAGCAAGTATTTTGCATCAGTATTTACTGTGATGAAGGGCATGGAAAATATAGAATGTAGGGAAATAGATGATGACATCTTGAAAAATATCCATATTACAAAGGAGGAAGTGCTGGATGTCTTGAAATGGATAAAAGTGGATAAATCCCCAAGACCTGATCAGGTGTACCCTAGAACGCTGTGGGAAGCTAGGAAAGTGATTGCTGGGCCTCTTGCTGAGATATTTAAATCATCGATAGTCACAGGTGAGGTGCCAGAGGACTGGAGGTTGGCTAATGTGGTGCCACTGTTTAAGAAAGGTGGTAAGGACAAGCCATGGAACTGTAGACCAGTGAGCCTGACGTTGTTGGTGAGCAAGTTGTTGGAGGGAATCCTGAGGGACAGGATGTTCATGTATTTGGAAATGCAAGGACTGATTAGGGATAGTCAACATGGCTTTGTGCATGGGAAGTCCTGTCTCTCAAACTTGATTGAGTTTTTTGAAGAATTAACAAAGAGGATTGAAGAGGGCAGAGCAGTAGATATGATCTATATGGACTTCAGTAAGGCACTCAACAAGGTTCCCCAGGGTAGGCTGGTTAGCAAGGTTAGATCTCAAGGTTTGTGGGTGGCACGGTGGCACAGTGGTTAGCACTGCTGCCTCACAGCGCCAGAGACCCGGGTTCAATTCCCGCCTCAGGCGACTGACTGTGTGGAGTTTGCACGTTCTCCCCGTGTCTGCGTGGGTTTCCTCCGGGTGCTCCGGTTTCCTCCCACAGTCCAAAAATGTGCAGGGGTCAGGTGAATTGGCCATGCTAAATTGCCCGTAGTGTTAGGTAAGGGGAAAATGTATGGGTGGGTTGCGCTTCGGCGGGGCGGTGTGGACTTGTTGGGCCGAAGGGCCTGTTTCCACACTGTAAGTAATCTAATCTAATCTAATCTAATCTCACTGAATACAGGGAGAACTAGCTATGTGGGTACAGAACTGGCTCAAAGGTAGAAGGCAGAGGGTGGTAGTGGAGGGTTGTTTTTCAGACTGGAGGCCTGTGACCAGTGGAGTGCCACAAGGATCGATGCTGGGTCCACTACTTTTCATCATTTATATAAATGATTTCGATGTGAGCATAAGAGGTACGGTTAGTAAGTTTGTAGATGACACCAAAATTGGAGGTGTAGTGGACAGCGAAGGGGGTTACCTCAGATTACTACAGGATCTGGACCAGATGGGCCAATGGGCTGAGAAGTGGTAGATGGAGTTTAATTTAGATAAATGTGAGGTGCTGCATTTTGGGAAAGCAAATCTTAGCTGGACTTTTACACTTAATGGTAAGGTCCAAGGGAATATTGCTGAACAAAGAGATCTTGGAGTGCAGGTTCATAGTTCCTTAAAAGTGGAGCTGCAGGTAGATAGGATAGTGAAGAAGGCGTTTGGTATTCTTTATTGGTCAGAGTATTGAATACAGGAGTTGGGAGGTCATGTTGCGGCTTTACAGGACATTAGTTAGGCCACTGTTGGAATATTGCACGCAGTTCTGGTCTCCTTCCTATCGGAAAGGTGTTGTGAAACTTGAAAGGGTTCAAAAAAGATTTCCAAGGATGTTGCCAGGGTTGGAGAATTTGAGCTATAGGGAGAGGCTGAACAGGCTGGGGCTGTTTTCCCTGGAGCATTGGAGGCTGAGGGGAGACCATAGAGGTTTATAAAATCATGAGGGGCATGTATAGGATAAATAGACAGTTTTTTCCCTGGGGTCAGGGAGTACAGAACTAGAGGGCATAGGTTTAGGGTGAGAGGGGAAAGATATAAAAGAGACCTAAGGAGTAACTGTTTCATGCAGAGGGTGGTACATGTATGGAATGAACTGCCAGAGGAAGTGGTGGAGGCTGGTACAATTGCAACATTTAAGAGGCATCTGGATGGGTATGTGAATAGGAAGGGTTTGGAGGGATATTGGCTGGGTGCTGGCAGATGGGACTAGATTAGGTTGGGATATCTGGTCGGCATAGACGAGTTGGACCAAAGGGTCTATTTCCGTGCTGTACATCTCTATGAATCTGTTCAAATATCTTCAGTATCCAACTGATAAGCATACAACTCACAGAAACCTTTGCTTTTGATTTTATATTTGTCAAATCCATACCTTTTTTTCTCTTTAGTAATGTCCACATATTCACTTGATTTTGCTGTTCAGATTTGGAACACATCAGTGGTTAATCATCACCCTTACAATTTACTTTTCCTTTCAGCTATTCTTCATAAAGTAACTGACATTAAAATATGTCTGAGAAAATATCCAACTTTCTCCTTTTGCCAACCGTTCTCTGCTACCACGTTAATTCATTCTGGTCCAATAGTGAAGTAGCAAGCTAGACAGCAATCTTTTACTTAATATCAGTCTTGTTTACAGAATATAGCATTATGTAATGTCTGCCTCCTTCCTAATCAAGCCAGTGTCCCAAAATCTTTCTTTTTATACTCTTGAGTACCCATTCACCCATCAAAATCTTTCTTGTAAAGAAAACTCAAACAACCAGTTTGGACTTATGATGAATCTCTGGGCTAAATGGGTGTTGAACCTAAAACTTCTGGCCCAGAGGTTGGGACAGTAACATTGTGGCACAAAGTTCCCAACACTTCTCTTTAAGCACTCAGTGTATTTAATCAGTGCTCTTCACTGTGTATCCTTAATCTTATTAAAACAATTGTCTTAGTATTAACATGAAAACTGAGTCATTCACATACCTATTCAGGCCAGCAGTGTGTATTCCTTCATTACTCAGACCTTTGAGTATAGAACTTGGGCTTTTGTTGAGGTTGTTCATGATGTTTATGAGGCCTCTTCTGGAGTACTGAGTACAGGTCTGCCATAGGAAAGATATTATTAAATTGGAGAAAGTCCAAAAAAGACTTACCATAATGTTGTCGGGAATGGAGGATTTGAGTTATAAAGATAGACTGGGACTTTTTTCACTGGAGCTTAGGGGTTGAGGGGTGACTTTCTAGAAGTTTACAAAATCATGAGAGGTAGAAAAGGTGAATAGCAAGGACTGGGTGAGTTCAAAATTAGGGGAAATGCTTTTAAGGTGAGAGGAGAAAGATTTAAAAAGAACATTGGGGCAACCTTTTTACATAGTGTTTCATTTATTCGTTCGTTCGTTCATTCATTCATATGTGGAATGAACTTCCAGAGAAAGTGGTAGATGTAGGTACAGTTACAAAATTTAAAAGACATTTAGATAAGTACATGAATAGGAAAGGTTTGGAGGGTTGTGAGTCAAAGGCAGGCAAGTGGGACTAGATTGGTTTGGGAACATGGTTATAGTGGACTAGTTGGACCAAATGATCTGTTTCCATGCTGTATGACTTGGTAGCAGTTATTACCAGATAATGGCTTTGGATTTATGAAAATAGCAAGGCTGTCTATGATCAAAATTATAATGGAGATAATCTAACAGCAATGTCAGGAGTTAAATGTAGTAATCCAAATGTTGCTGTCAGAAGTATCTTAGCAATCCTTATTGATAAAGCTAGCATTGAAATAAATAGTGGTATGAACATGCAATTCTTACCCACTACTTCTGCTCTAAAAATGGCTGGAAAATGTTAGGCTGGTGCATTTATGAGTGATAAATGAGTGGTGCAATAGTGATAATTACTTAAGAAAAATCTTTTTCACCCTGAAAGAATTTTGTCGATACAGAACTCTGTTTCTTCAGAAGCAAATTAGTCATAGAATCATAGAGATGTACAGCATGGAAACAGACCCTTCGGTCCAATCTATCCATGCCGACCAGATATCCCAACCCAATCTAGTCCCACCGGCCAGCCCCCGGCCCATATCCCACCAAACCCTTCCTATTCATATACCCATCCAAATGCTTCTTAAATGTTGCAATTGTACCAGCCTCCACCACTTCCTCTGGCAGCTCATTCCATACATGCATCACCCTTTGTATGAAAAAGTTGCCCCTTAGGTCTCTCTTATATCTTTCCTCTCTCACCCTAAACCTATGCCCCCTAGTTCTGGACTCCCCGACCCAAGGGAAAAGACTTTGTCTATTTTCCCTATTCATGCCCCTCATGATTTTGTAAACCTCTATAAGGTCACCCCTCAGCCTCTGTTGCTCAGGGAAAACAGCTCCAGCCTGTCCAGGCTCACCCTATAGCTCAGATCCTCTAATCCTGGCAACATCCTTGTAAATCTTTATTGAACCCATTCAAGTTTCACAGCATCTGTCCGATAGAAAGGAGACCAGAATTGCACGCAATATTCCAACAGTGGCCTAACCAATGTCCTGTACAGATGCAACATGACCTCCCAATTCCTGTACTCAATACTCTGACCAATAAAAGAAAGCATACCAAACACCTCCTTCACTATCCTATCTACCTGCGATTCCGCTTTCAAAGAGCTATTAATCTGCACTCCAAGGTCTCTTTGTTCAGCAATATTCCCTTGGACCTTACCATTAAGTGTAAAAGTCCTGCTAAGATTTGCTTTCCCAAAATGCAGCAACTCGCATTTATCTGAATTAAACTCCATCTGCCACTTTTCAGCCCATTGGCCCATCTGGTCCAGATCCTGTAGTAATCTGAGGTAACCCTTTTCGCTGTCCACTACACCTCCAATTTTGGTGTCATCTACAAACTTACGAACTGTATCTCTTATGCTCACATCGAAATCATTTATGTAAATGACAAAAAGTAGAGGACCCAGAACTGATCCTTGTGGCATTCCACTGGTCACAGGCCTCCAGTGTGAAAAACAACCCTCCACCACCACCCTCTGTCTTCTATCTTTTGAGCCAGTTCTGTATCCAAATGGCTAGTTTTCCCTGTATTCCGTGAGATCTGACGTTGCTAATCGGTCTCCCATGAGGAACCTTGTCGAACGCCTCACTGAAGTCCATATAGATCACAACTACCGCTCTGCCCTCATCAATCCTCTTTGTTACTTCAAAAAACTCAATCATGTTTGTGAGACATGATTTCCCATGCACAAAGCCATGTTGACTATCCCTAATCAGTCCTTACCTTTCCAAATACGTGTACATCCTGTCCCTCAGGATTCCCTCCAACAACTTACCCACCACCGAGGTCAGGCTCACTGGTCTATAGTTCCCTGGCTTGTCCTTACCACCCTTCTTAAAAAGTGGCACCACATTAGCCAACCTCCAGTCTTCTAGCACCTCACCTGTGGCTATCAATAATACAAATATCTCCGCATGAGGCCCAGCAATCACTTCTCTAGCTTCCCACAGAGTTCTAGGGTATACCTGATTAGGTCTTGGGGATTTATCCACCTTTATGTATTTTTTAAGACATCCAGCACTTCCTCCTTTGTAATTTGGATGTTTTTTCACGGTGTCACCATCTATTTCCGTACAGTCTATATCTTCCATATCCTTTTCCACAGTAAATACTGATGCAAAATACTCGTTTAGTATCTCCCCAATTTTCTGCGGCTCCACACAAAGGCTGCCTTGCTGATTTTTGAGGGGCCTTATTTTCTCCCTAGTTACCCTTTTGTCCTTAATGTATTTGTAAAAACCCTTACATTCTCCTTAATTCTCTTTTTGCCAAAGCTATCTCATGTCCCCTTTTTGCCCTCCTGATTTCTCTCTTAAGTATACTCCTACTTCCTTTATACTCTTCTAAGGATTCACTCGATCTATCCTGTCTATACCTTACATATGCTTCTTTCTTTTTCTTAACCAAACCCTCCATTTCTTTAGTCATCCAGCATTCCCTATACCTACCAGTCTTTTCTTTCACCATAACAGGAATATACTTTCTCTGGATTCTCGTTATCTCATTTCTGAAGGCTTCCCATTTTCTAGCTGTTCCTTTGCCTGCAAACATCAGCCCCCAAACAGCTTTCAAAAGTTCTTGCCTAATTCCGTCAAAATTGGCCTTTCTCCAATTTAGAACTTCAACTCATAGATCTAGTCTATCCTTTTCCATCACTGTTTTAAATCTAATAGAATTATGGTCACTGGCCCCACTAACACCTCAATCACCTGCCCAGCCTTATTTCCCAAGAGTTCTAGTAGGTACATCCACATACTTAATCAGAACATTTTCTTGTACACACTTAACAAATTCCTCTCCATCTAAACCCTTAACACTATGGCAGTCCCAGTCTATATTTGGAAAGTTAAAATCCCCTACCATAATCACCCTATTATTCTTAGAGATAGCTGAGGTCTCCTTACAAATTTGTTTCTCAATTTCCCTCTGACTATTAGGATGTCTATAATACAATCCCAATAAGGTGATCATCCATTTCTTATTTCTCAGCTCCACCCAAATAACTTCCCTGGATGTACTTCCAGGAATATCCTCCCTCAGCACAGCTGTAATGCTATCCCTTATCAAAAAATGCCACTCCCCCTCTTGCCTCCCTTTCTATCCTTCCTGTAGCATTTGTATCCTGGAATGTTAAGCTGCCAGTCCTGTCTACCCCTAAGCCATGTTTCTGTAATTGCTGTGATATCCCAGTCCCATGTTCCTAACCAAGCCCTGAGTTCATCTGCCTTCCAATTTAGGTGCAATCCGTCCTTCTGGTAGAAGTCATAGAGATGTATAGCATGGAAACAGATCCTTCGGTCCAACCCGACAATGCAGACGAGATATCCCAACCCAATCTAGTTCCACCTGTCAGCACCCGGCCCATATCCCTCCAAACCCTTCCTATTCATATACCCATCCAAATGCCTTTTTAAATGTTGCAATTGTAATAGCCGCCACCACTTCCTCTGGCAGCTCATTCCATACATGTACCACCCTCTGCATGAAAAAGTTGCCCCTTAGGTCTCTCTTATATCTTTCCCCTCTCACCCTAAACCTATGCCCTCTAGTTCTGGATTCTCCCAACCTAGGGAAAAGACTTTGTCTATCTACCCTATCCATGCCCCTCATAATTCTGTAAACCTCTATTAGGTCACCCCTCAGCCTCCAATGCTCCAGGGAAAACAGCCCCAGCTTGTTCAGCCTCTCCCTATAGCTCAAATCCTCCAACCTTGGCAACATCCTTGTGAATATTTTCTAAACCCTTTCAAGTTTCACATCTTTCCGATCGGAAGGAGAACAGAATTGCTTGCAATATTCCAATAGTGGCCTAACCAATGTCCTTTACAGCCGCAACAGGCTTTCCCATACTGTACTCAATACTCTGACCAATAAAGGAAGGCATACCAAACGCCACCTTCACTATCCTATCCACTTCTACTCCAAAAGAGATTCCAATGATCCAAAAATGTGAATCCTTCTCCCATACACCAGCTCCTGAGCCTTGCCTTCATCTGCTCTATCCTCCTATTCCTGCCCTCACTAGCTCTAGCACTGGGAGTAATCCAGATATTACTACTCTTGAGGACCTCCTTTTTAAATTCCTGCCTAACTCTCTGTAATCTCTGTTGGAGAATTTTTTTAAAAATGCATTTTTTTTCTGTTGGTCTTTAATCTCTCATACCAATCCAATTGTATTTCCCAATCTCTATTCCACTTGCTGTACATTCTTTAAATCTAATTTGTGTGTCTAGCTTTGGGCAGAACTCTCCACTTGTCTAAGGATGGTTCAGTTTGATTGACCAAGGAGCCTTGCTGCTTGTAGACAACGCTGCACTGGAAACAATACTGGATTTAAAGAATCTCTATTGACAATGTAGGCAGCAGTGAAAAAAGTGAATATTGAGCACCATCACAAATGGAGAGCAAGCTCTGAAATTGCATCTTTCACTGGAAACCTGGAATTTACACGCAGTTTAATGTAGGGAATCGGGCAGAAAACCGATCACAATAGGTTGGGCTTCATAGTCTTTAAGCCACGTGCACTGGCACCTGTGTGGTACTGCATTGCAATTAACTAAAGGTTTGAGGTTGAATAACAAAATTAGAAGTTGTTGAGGAGGGTCAGAATGAGAAAGCTCTCCATGAGAATGTATTTTATGTTCATACATTTTTCATGAAGGACTATAATTTGAAGAGTGAAAGTCAAAATTGGAAGAAGGTTCTCTTCTCGTAGAAGGTCATTAGAACATGATTATCAAGCTATTATCAAAATTAATAAAATAAAATCTGATAAAGATTCGCAAACGACATGAAAAGTTACGAGGACAGGGCAGTAAGTTTGACCAAAAAAGGATAGCTGCAATTCGAAAGCTAGATTGGTTCCTTTGTGCAATAGAATTCTCACAGTGTGCTGCTGAGAAAAACTGTAATTACGATCAGCAAAATCCTTTCTTATAGTTGATCTTTCTCAAGTGTAGTCTCAGATATAATGGAACCAATTTGCCCACAATAGGATGCAACAATGAATGATGAGATAAATAACAGACAATCTGTTTTATTGGTGTTTATTAATTCATAGATCACTAAGATAGTGGTAAAATGTATTTGAGTAGCACTATGCAATCTTTTATGCCCATTATTATAGAAAAGTGTTGGTTTGGTTTAATGTATTGATTGACTATTGGCAGTTTCAAAAATGCAGTATGCTCTCAATATTACATTGAGGACAATTTTACATGTATTTTTGTTGAATAGAGGATCTAACTACAGATTTCAGATAGGGAAGATTTACTACAGAATGAAATTATAGAACTCTGATCATATATACTTTTGAGTATATCACAACTAAATTAGGGAGAAAAGTCTGTTTTGTAATAACGTGTGTGTTTGTAAAATGTTCATTATATTGTGCGGCTTATTTTTCAAGTTATTCAAATTTCTTGTGTTTGGAACACAATTGCTTGTCTGTAAATAAAGATGAGCAAACTTCAATTCCAGTGTTTTTTCTATGCGCAAGCATTACTTTCTTGCCTCATTAAAGTCATAAAATTGATGAATAACAGCTTCTAGGGAAACTAGTGTTAATTCACATTGATACATTTGGGAAGTATGGTAGGGCGTCTCCTGTAATTGTCATTACATGTCCATTAGCTTGTTTAAAGGGTTGTACTCTCTCCACTGAATTAAATATTTGTAAGTTATGTGCCCAATCCAAAGCTAGAACACAATGTAGACTGCTGCTTTAATCCAGTACAGAAAGAATACTGAATGCATTCTTGGAAATGTGCTCATTTAGATCAAACATAACATCATGGACTTTCTTGACGAATAGTAAGGGGTTTTCCTAGTATGCTCATGAGCATTTCTCCAGCGGCTCATTCACCTAATTTATTTGTGGGGCTATGCTGTGCATAAATTGGTTGCCATATCATTTTATTTAATATTGTTTTATGTTTTACTTTTCAATTTTATTTCTTGCTGTTCAAAATTCTTTAAGCAGAATCTTCTTTCTAGTCATATCGATGTAATTGATATTAATATGCATTCTGATGGGGTCCCTCCCCTTCCACTGGAAGTTCTGGTCAGTTCATTAATTAGGCTGTGCTTTCAATGCACTACTTGAAAATAAACCTGCTCAAAGCCCCTAACTACAAAATTTTAAACTACATATTTTACTTTAATGTCAACTACAAATTGCAGTCTAAATTAGGTTTACACAAATTAAGGGCTTTGATACTTTCTCACCCAGTGACTGCACTCATTTGCTGCAAACTGGTACAAGTCTGCTTCAAATATTACTTGCCACTTATCAGCCCAAGCCTTTTGTCCAGATCTTGCTGCATATTTGCGCAGACTGCTTCAGTATTTGAGGCGTTGTGAATGGTAATGAACATTGTGCAAACATTTCCACTTCTGACTTTGTAATGTAAGGAAGGTCATTGATGAAACAACTGAAGATAGTTGCATCTGGGATACTACTCTCAGGATGTCCTGCGGTCCTGAGACTGAGTGATAGACCTTCAGCAATGACAACCATTTTCCTTTGTGCAAGATATGACTCCAATCAGTGAAATGTTTTCTTCCAATTCCCAACCAGTTCAGTTTTGCCAGGACTCCTTGATGCCATGTTCAGTCTAATGCTGTCTTGTTATTTGCCAACAAGATGTCAGTAATTACGCTGCAGAAGTAATTGACTGGTCATGAAGCACTTTGGGATATCCTAAGGATGTGGAAAAAAAACTGTTGTGTAAAATGTACACATTTCTAGCATCATAATTTCTCACAAAATTGAATAACTATTAACTCAATAGTTCTTTTATTTGCGAGCCTCCTTTTGATTTTGAAGGCGAGCATTTGATTGAATTGTATCAATCTGCTCAGATCGTCAAATTTTAAATACTTTTTTTTTATTGCGACATTAAATTCATGAAAATATTGTTTTCCAGAATCTAAATGAATGGGAATTCTAAATAAATTGTTTTCTTCATCTAGGAATGGTTCTTGTGCGAAGTGACAGTGGACAGTTGATGCTGATTCCTCAGCAAGCTCTACAACAGATGCAGTCACAAGCTCAGTCTCAAGGGGCACTCACTTCAAGATCAGCTACACCTACCAGTGGTCCTCCAGTTCAGATCTCAACAGTACAGGTAAGGGAATGCTCCCCACTCAGGGTCCACAGTTGAATTTGCTAAGTATTTTAACTCATACAACAGAGCCTGCTTAGTACTTGGCTGGAACATTTTGTCTGCTACCTAACTTCAATGAGGGTTAAATGGTTTTGATGCAGTTTTATCCAGATGAAGAACTTGCAGTCTGGATTTGAAAGTCAGTTCTATTGTCAGATGGCTGCATATTATAAATCTGAACTCCAGGTTTATTAGTACTCCAAAAAGTGTCTTTGGATCCTAGAAGTAGACTTTCCAGCGATGTTATATTGAGCTTTATGTTTGTGTCACTGATTGTTATGTGCACACAGTTGATAGTATCAGAAAAAAAATGTAAAATGTTGCTTTTAATTTTCATTACTTTTTAATAGATTGAAAACATGAAACTGATATTTATATGTTTTTTTAACTAAACTATAATGCCTTCTTTCGAGGCAAAGTCAATACAGTGGAGCATTCTAGCCATGTAATTGAATTTTTGTTTTTGCAGTAATTTTCATAATGTAGATGTAAAATAAAATGTCCGTCTTTCCTTAAATTTATCAGCACTAGCTAACAATAAAAAAGGGTTCTTCTCAAGACATGTTGGTGTCTAACAGCTGAACCTAAATCTGGAGTTGTAGGAACATATAAATATAAGAATAGGAGCAATTGTAGACCATCTAACCTTTGAACCTATTCTACCTTTAATTGTGATCATGGCTAATCATTTGTCTCAACTCTTGTACCATCTGCTATCCATTTTCTTGGATCAGAACCTTTTCCTGTCAGCTGTAAATATAGTAAATTTTGGAGAATCCATAAATCTGTGGTTGACAGTTCCAAAGTTTCACAATCATTTGATTTGAAGACATTTCTCCTCATGATTCTCATGTTCTGGACTCCCCATTCCTGGGATACAACTACTGGGTGGGTACCCTGTTAAATGTCTTCAGGTTATTGTGTGTTTCAATCATTCCTCCTTCTTTCATTCTCTTCATTCCTGACAATATAGGCCCAATTTACTCAGCAGCAACATGAGGCAATCCTGTTACACTACAAACTAATTTCATGGCTCTTTGCTGCACTGCCTCCAACACAAATATGTCCTTCATTAAATGTGGAGATGAAAACTGTGCACGTTACTCTAGATGTGGTCTTATCTATTGTAGCAAGACTTCCTCTGTCTTCTACTACAATCTGCTTGTAGTACAGTAATTTTCCCCCAAATACATGGTGTAACTGCATGCTAGCTTTCTGTTTCCTTGCATGATTACATCTGCTTATAAAACAGTAATAACTAGGGTTTAAATTGTCTAGGTAATCTGTGAGCACCATTTTTATTAATTCACAGGCCAGATCAATTTCTTATGCTTAACATTCAGAAAATAGTTTTTAATGACATACCCATCATCTGTTGAAATACACATGGTAATTATTTATATAAATATGTTCAAATTCTAACATGATAATTAGTAACTCATTCTTTCTCTAAGCCATGAAACGTTCTAATTTGTTCCAATTAATGTTGCAAATCTTAAACTTGAGAAATAAATAGGCCCACTAAATTTGCAAGGGTGGGTTTGTAAAATAGATAAATGAGTTTTGGTTCATTAGACATTGACAGTATTGAGGAAAGGTCGTCTTCAGAATTGTGCTTAAACTAGTATTCGGGCAACTTGTATAATTAGAGCACTGAAGACAACTTTAAATCAAATAGTGATAGAACAAAGTGATCATGTAACTTCATTTATGGGATGTGTTCGTCACTGAACACCAGCATTTATTGCTCTCCTAATTACCTTCGATATGGTGGTGGTGAGCCATCTTCTGTAGTCTTGATGGTGAGTTTATTGAAGATTTTCAGGACAGTTTCCTAGCACAGCATGTTCCGGAGCCAAAGGGCAGGGAATTCTAGATCGCGTAATAGCAGTGATTGTAACACGATTGGATTCACATTCAATCTGAGGGTTAGAATAGTTTGTCCAAGACAACATTTTAAACTTAATAAGGGCAATTTTGAGGGAATGAAGACAGGATTGACTAAAGAGAACTGGAAAATTCAAGTTCAGGAATCTATTAGTAGATGGCAGACATTGAGGGAGACATTTCCTAACACTCAGCATAGATACTTTCCAGTGAGAAAGAAAGGTGAAGGACACACCAAGTGAAGGACACACCATCTATGGCTTTCTAAGGGTATGAAGATGATATGAAATTGAAAGAAAAACGTATATTTCTATGACGAGTAATGGTAGGTTAAAAGACTGGGCAGAATATTAAAAAAAAACTTTTTTTTTCTCCTTCCTTACTTTTGGACTGTTCATAAAGCTGGCTCAAAATCTCAAAATCAAACAGTAGCATTTCTATGGTTATTTGAAAAACAAACTAGTACATAAGTAAACATTGCTCCTCTGGAGTGAGCCTGAGAATGAATAATGGAGCATAAAGCAATCATGGCGAATTGAAAGGAAATTGGTCAGTCGATGGTTGAAATGAAGGAGGAACCTAAATTAGTGACAATCACCACAAGAAAGGGTACTGAGGTAAACTCTTAAGACAGAAAAAAAAGACTAAAAGCTGACAAAACCCAAGCTCCTAATGGATGTCAACCTAGGGTCTTCAAAATGTGACTGTTGTACACATGACATTTCAGATCTGATGACTATGTTCTGAAATTGATTGATTGTTAACTAAAGTCTATTGAAGCTTATCAAAACCGTAAAAAAAATTGCTTTGTTGTGTAGCATTTGATGTTTGATATTTTCTCCCTATTTTGAATGTATTGGCATGAGTCGGGGAAATACATGGAAAATTCAAAATGGAGGATGGGATGAATGTGCTAAGAGGTATGGGATGGCATAGGAAGAATGAAACGAATGATAGGATGGGATGGGAATGAAAGGAGAGGGATAAAGGGAACAGAATATGTATGCATGAGAAGGATTATATGGAATTGGAATTTAAAGAAATGATGTTGCAATATAGATAATACAGATATGCCACTCTGTAGATTAATGCTTTGTGGATCTCTGTTAGTCTTACGTAAACCCTGAACAGTATAACTAGCAGTGGAATTAAGTTCACCATATGTTAGAGTTTACTAATGAGAGTCATGGAGTCATAGAGATGTACAGCATGGAAACAGACCCTTCGGTCCAACCCGTCCATGCCGACCAGATATCCCAACCCAAACTAGTCCCACCTGCCAGCACCCGGCCCAAACCCTTCCTATTCATATACCCATCCAAATGCCTCTTAAATGTTGCAATTGTACCAGCCTCCACCATTTCCTCTGGCAGCTCATTCCATACACGTACCACCCTTTGTGCGAAAAAGTTGCCCCTTAGGTCTCTTTTATATCTTTCCCCTCTCTCCCGAAGCCTATGCCCTCCAGTTCTGTACTCCTCGACCCCATGGAAAAGACTTTGTCTATTTACCCTATCCATGCCCCTCATAATTTGTAAACTTCTATAAGGTCACCCCTCAGCCTCCGATGCTCCAGGGAAACCAGCCCCAGTCTTTCAGCCTTTCCCTATAGCTCAAATCCTCCAACCCTGGCAACATCCTTGTAAATCTTTTCTGAACCCTTTCAAGTTTCACAACATCTTTCCGATAGGAAGGAGACCAGAATTGCACGTAATATTCCAACAGTGGCCTAACCATTGTCCTGTACAGCCGCAACATGACCTCCCAACTCCTGTACTCAATACTCTGGTCAATAAAAGAAAGCATATCAAATGCCGCCTTCACTATCCTACCTACCTACCTGCGACTCCACTTTCAAGGAGCTATGAACCTGTACTCCAAGGTCTTTGTTCAGCAACACTCCCTAGGACCTTACCATTAAGTGTATAAGTCCTGCTAAGATTTGCTTTCCCAAAATGCAGCACCTCACATTTATCTGAATTAAACTCCATCTGCCACTTCTCAGCCCATTGGCCCATCTGGTCCAGATCCTGTTGTAATCTGAGGATCCCTCTTCGCTGTCCACTACACCTCCAATTTTGGTGTCATCTGCAAACCTACTAACCGTACCTCTTACGATCACATCCAAATCATTTATGTAAATGACAAAAAGTAGAGGACCCAGCAGCGATCCTTGTGGCACTCCACTGGTCACAGGCCTCCAGTGTGAAAAACGACCCTCCATCACCACCCTCTATCTTCTACCTTTTGAGCCAGTTTTGTATCCAAATGGCTAGTCCTCCTCATTTTCTGTGAGATCTAACTTTGCTAATCAGTCTCCCATGGGGAACCTTGTTGAGTGCCTTACTGAAGTCCATATAGATCACCTCTACCACTCTGTCCTCATCAATCCTCTTTGTTACTTCTTCAAAAAAAAACTCAATCTTTTGTGAGACATGATTTCCCCCACTCAAAGCCATATTGAATATCCCTAATCAGTCCTTGCCTTTCCAAATACATGTACATCCTGTCCCTCCAATTTGTGTATTTTATTTATTTCAATGTGTTTTAGAGAACGCCACAAGGAGAAACATCACCAAACTAGAAAATGGATCCATTTTCTGCATTTCTTCATTTTCTGCTTTCTAAATTAGAATTAAAAATTTGTTGAGTGTTTTACCACTCTCCAAGGTGCTGAAAGTTATGACTTAATAATTTTATTAAGTTCAAAATCATACAACATCAGGTTATAGTCCAACAGGTTTAAATGGAAGCATTAGCTTTCAGAGCGCTGCTCCTTCATCAGCTGGTTGTCATCAGGTGATGAAGGAGCAACGCTCCGAAAGCTAGTGCTTCCAGTTAAACCTGTTGGACTATAACCTGGTGTTGTGTGATTTTGAACTTTGTACACCCCAGTCCAACACCGGCATCTCCAAATCATAATTACATTTATATTTGAATAATTTTTAGATTATTTTCTCAAAAGAAAACATGCATCAGTAATCCTGGAAAGGTTGACCCCATCTTTCCTACATTTTTCATTCTCATTTCTAGGCACCTGGAACCCAAATAATTGCACGACAAGTGACACCTACGATCATCAAACCGGTTTCTCAGCCACAGACTACAGTACAAGTAACAACTGCATTGCAGCGACCTCCAACTGTACAGGTAATGTTACGAACCAAGTTGTGATACCTAAAAATATTGAGTTCACTTTTATTGCAAATCAATGAGAACAGTTTTCAAAGTTAGACTAGAAATGTCTGTTAGTAAAGTTAAAGCTTCAGGATATATGTACGAAAGTATATTGTGCAGTGTATTATTTCAATTTCACTTCAAGAGTTTGAATTTTGAGCGAAGGACAAGCTTGACACAATTAATAAAGAAATGCAATATTAAACTAATGCGTGGAGAAAAGTCATTTGCCGCACCATTTTTTGCTAAACAAATGTACAGAAGAGTGAATCAAAAGGAGTGGGTAGAGTTATAATGCAGATAAGCCACAATCTTGGTGAAAGGTACAATAGCTAAAATACTTCCTGTTCCTACCCCATAGGTTTTGTGGTTTGTTTTTGTTAAATGAGAAGGGTGATTTTTCTTTTGTTTGAAGTCTTCAGAATTCATTATGTCAGTAGTGTGTCACTGAGATTTTAACACATGAAAAATATGTTAATTATTTTTGGCACTTTACTATCACCAATTTGTTTCAATAATACTACTGGACATGGTTTTAAACTTTGCACATAAACTAAATGAACACTTCACTACAGTACTGAAGAAATACTGTATTGTCAGAAGTGGATAAGATTCTCTTTGCCCTTTCTGGAGTAAAGGATCAATCATACCATTTGGAGAAGAGCAGGAAACTTTATGGGAGCTTACTGTGCAAATTGAACGCCTCATATCCTTACAAAGTGACTATACTTTAAGGTGCTTTATTTGCAATATCTTAAAGCCATGAATGATGTTAGATAAAGGCAAATTATTTATTTATCTTCCAGTCTCAGATTGTAATAAGTGGGTCAACATCTGCAGCTTCAATAGGGACAGCAACAACAGTCCAACCAGGAACACCTCAGAGATCTGTACAAACATTAGCAGCTGCTGCTGGGGGTCCTTCATCACAGATACTGCAACCCACTGCCTCAGCGGTAAGAATCATTTGTTGATGCATGGTGTGAAACCTGTAAGATATGACATTGTAACAAAACTGCTATTGAGAGTTCAGAAATATTTGCAGCCTACACCTGTGAGAAATGAAATTTACATCGATTAAAAATATCTGATTAAGGAAAACTTCCTCGGCAATGAAATACAGTGGAGCAAAAATATCCATCACAGCAATTAACATCTTTATCATAAACATAACATATATTGCTAGAGTTAGACAATGTAATCGTTCCATTTATTTAACAAAATTTATTTTTATTTAATTCATTTGTGGGATGAGGCCAGCATTTATTGCCTATTCCTAATTTGCCAAAGGGCAGTTAAGAGTCAACCACATTGCTGTGGCTGTAGAGTCACATGTAGATCAGACCAGGTAAGGATGGCAGTCCTAAAGGACATGAGTGAACCAGATGTGTTTTTTCTAACAGTCGACAATGGTTTCATAGTCATCATCAGACTCTTAATTCCAGATTTTTATTGAATTCAAATTTCACCATCTGCCATTGTGAGATTCAAACCAAAGTTCCCAGAACATTACCTGATTATCTGGATTAATAGTTGAGTGATACTACTGCTAGGCCATTGCCTTTTACAAATTAAACGCAGACGATATTTTAAACTGTGGATTTTCTTAAAAACTGCATTTCCATAATTGAATGGATACAAAACAATTTTGATTAAATTTATGTAAATTGTTCTGTCTGGTTCAGTGTTTTTTTTAAGCTATTTCTTTTACTTTGTAGGAGCTTACTTGAAATCAAAAACTTGAATTAACCTATATTTTCTGCTCCTCATTCATATGCTCATATGTCCATTCGCAACACGCCAGAATAGAAGTATTGAGCCTCAATGATCTTTGGACTTTATTCAGCAAGCCCGCACCTGTTTCACATTACCACTGCACTACAAGAGGCCCAAAAGCTCGAGTTATAGTTGTTTTATTCAACCTATTCAGACAGGAACAGGTCTTCTGGGGCTTTTGTGACAGTGCGTCTCTGGGCCAGAAGGTTTGTGTCCCATCTTAGGAGGTGAGGTCCACAGGTATCAGAATGTGTTCAGACAGTGGTAGTGTTTCGACCTTTGAGTCAGAGGGCATGGATTCAAGTCCCATTGGCTCTAGAGGTGTGTCTCAATACTGAATAAGTTGATTACAAATACGTATAAGCAACCGCAACTCCTGTACCGCAAGAATGCTCAGTAAATGGTCATTAGCTTACCCTTTAGATATTTCCTAACCAATCTGCTCAGACATGTTTTTACACACTTGTGGAGCATAGGCAACTTGAACCTAGGCCTTCTGACCCAAAGATAGGGATGCTACGACTGCATCACAAGAGTCCTCAGTAGATTGTCATGGGCTTAATTTTTAGTTGTTTTTAAATCAACCTGTTTGAACCTGTTATGAGACACCTCCAGGGAAGGTGGGACTTCAACCTGAATCTTCTGGCCCTAAAAATGACTTAACTCTTAAATATTTTCTAAGTAGCCTGTTCCAAGGTGTTATTACACACCTTAGAAGCAATTGGGACTTGAAATTGGGCCTCCTGGCTCAGAGGCAAAGACATTACCATTACACCAGAAGAGAACCCAGCTTCACTATTTTAAAATCTTCAGATGCAGCTTGACTGAACTAATAGTTTTAATCAGAGTTGGGGACAATCACTTATTTTTAATCACTTTGCTCCATCATGTATGGCATTCATGTTGAGCAGCAAGAGGAACGTGAACCCATGCCTTCTGACCCAGAGATGGGGACACAACCACTGTACTACAAGATGTCCCCTCCTAGCTTAACTTGTTAACATTTTTAATCAGCCTGTACGGATGTGCACTGGAATACAGGTTAAACTCACCTTGCTGTAATGAGAGAGCAGCTTGTAGTTCTCTGGAACTCTAGCAAATTTCATTTTCATGCTAAAGAAATATCAAACGTATTAAAGAAAGTAGTTTTATGTTCCAACAATAAATTATGTTTAACAAAGATCTTTTTTTAACATTTTAAAATGAAAGTTTTTAAGACATTATATTAAATTTATCGACATTTTATCCATATTCAGGTCTGATGCGGATATGTCACTTTTGAATAGTTGATTTACTTTTGTACAATGCATTATTATAAGATTCTAATGGCTAAATTTTGAGCACATTCCACTCACTCCAAAGTGAATGTATCGTGAATAAACTAAAAACAATGCCAATAGTTTCCTGAGTTTGAGTGGTTCTGAAGTACACTTGCTGTACAAAGGTTTTATTTCGTACTAAATATGGTTTCTGTAGTAATCCATTGTTTTCCTTTCATGCAATAATCATGATATTTTGAAAGTTAGGATAGAAATGCATGTTGGCAAAAAGGCAATCTTAATCCCTTGACATTGTGATTATGTTCATTAAGTGTATAGAATATTGGTACTTGTTTCTGAAATTTCATCGCCGATGAAGTATTAAGTTTTTTTTTAACTTTACATTGATTAAAACAAAAACTCCCAACGTCATTTGTCTTTTAGGTGTCATTTAACAATTACCAAGTAACTCTGATTTGGAAGGAATGTTGTTTCTTATTGTCTGCAATTAAATATTTCTGGGTCTTTGTATTTACTAGATATTCTTAAATAATTTGTTACTTTAATAGTTAATGCTGGCCAAATTTGAACTGTAACTTCCATGTTCACACAGGGAGTTATGTTATGTATTTGTAAGATCCATTGCTTCCGTATTAGAGTTACATGCTTAAGACTACCCTTTCACGATTAATGTAGGTCAGTATGTCAGCCAAGTCCATTCAACACTAGAAACCCAAAACAGATTAATGGCTGATGGACTAAAGATATACAGCCATCTGCTGGTAGGCACTCAAACTGCACATAAAGAAAAAGTTCCAAATTTCTGTCAGCAGCAAGCTGGATGGTTAGAAATATATTCCACCTGGGGAAAAAGTAGTTGTAAATTCTAGAGTTAGTAACTAAGTGAGTATTGTCATCACAGCATATATGCAAGCCAAAAAATTACAATTGGTCTCTATTTATACCAAAATGAATAATTGTGTATAAATATGTACAATGCTGTTGCAGTCAGTAGCGAAGGCTTTATCCAATATTCTTAATCAGATAGCATTAGTAAGCCACCCAAATGTGTTTGATTCAGAAAGGTCTTACCCGGTGATGAATAATTTGTGACTGTGATTGATTTATTATTGTCACATGTACTGAGTGTTGTTCTGTGTGCTGTACAGGCAGATCATACCATATAGAGTTCTTCAGGGTAGCAGAACAGAGTGTAGAATACAGTCTTACAGGCATGGAGAAGTTGCACAGAGAGACAGTTCAGAATTAGTATTTGAGAGGTCCATTCAAAAGTCTGATAACAGTGGCGAAGGTGTTCCTGATTCTATGCGTACATGTATTCAAACTTTTATATCTTCTGCCCGATGGAAGAGGGTGAAAGAGAGTATAGCTGGGGTGGGAGGCATTTTTGATTGCCTCTGGAAAGCAACCAGCATAGTGGGAAGTACAGGTGGAGTCACTGCTTGGGAGATTGATTTATGTGATGAACTGGGCTTAGTTCATGACTGACTGTAGTTTCTCGCGGTCTTGAGAAGAGCAGTTGCCAAACCACACTGTGATGCATCAAGCATCAGTCATTTTTACAACACGTCGTTACATTGTATTTCCATTGCAATAATCAATTATTTTTGGTAGAAGCCAGTATTTGTTTTCCACACTTGGTGTCCACAGCGGGACATAAACCACATTGCTTTGAGTATTTCCACATAAGCTGGATTTCATCATTTTTTTATCTCTTTCTGCATAATCTAAAGAGAGAGGCAAGGGAATAAAAGCAAAGACACTAAATGTTCACAGTTTAAAAGAAATGGTTTTAACCTATAATTTTAAAAAGCGCAATTTTAATACTTAATTTACTGAAAGAATATGGTTTTATTGTGGTCAGTTGTTAATATATAGATAGTCATTAAAGGCAAGTAATCAAATCACCCCTATGAAAGGTAAAAGTCACCACAGTCTGACCCGACTGTAGGACTACTCACCCAAACAAGAGTGATGACTGGTGGTAGTTTAACCTCTGTCAGTACGCCTTGGGGAAGGGGAAAGGTTGAGAAGGAGAATTCTTCATGGTAACCTCAGCCACTGTAGGAATTGATATCTCAGTTCTGCAATTTCATTACTGTGCAAAAGGATGTTGGATATATTTTCTTTCCCATCCCCCTCCTTTTGTAATAGAAATTAGAACACTACAGCACAGTACAGGCCCTTCAGCCCTCTATGTTGTGCTGACTTTTTATCCTACTCTAAGATCAAACTGACCAACATACCCTTTATTTTAATATCATTCATGTGCCGATCCAAGAGCCGCTTAAATGTCCCTAATGTAGCTGACTCTACTACCACTGCTGCAGTGTATTCCACGCACCCATCACACTGAGTAAAGAACCAACCCTGACATCTCCCCTAAAGCTTTCACCAACGACCTTAAAAGTATGCCCCTCGTAACAACCATTTCTGCCTGGGAAAATGTCTATGGCTACCCACTGTGTCTATGCCTCTCATCATCTTGTACACCTCTATCAAGTCACCTCTCATCCTTCTTTGCTCCAGTGAGAAAACCCTGAACCTTTCTTCATAAGACATGCCCTCCAGTCCAGGCAGCATCCTGGTAAATCTCTTCTGCACTCCCTCTTAAAGCTTCCACATCCTTCCTATAATGAGGTGACCAGCACTGAGCATAATATTCAAAGTGTGGTCTAACCAGGGCTTTATAGAGCTGCAGCATAACTTCACAGCTCTTAATGTCAATGCCCCTACTAATGAAAGCCAACATACCAATGGAAAGATGTTGTGAAACTTGAAAGGGTTCAGAAAAGATTTACAAGGATGTTGCCAAGGTTTGGAGAATTTGAGCTATAAGGATAGGGTGGGGCTGTTTTCATTGGAATTTCAGAGACTGAGGAGTGACTTTATAGAAGTTTATAAAATCATGAGGGGCATGGATAGGATAAATAGACAAGGTTCTTTTCCCTGGGGTGGGGGAGTCCAGAACTAGAGGGCATAGCTTTAGGCTGAGGGGGCAAAGATATAAAAGGGATCTAAGGGGCAACTTTTTCACATAGAGGGTGGTATGTGTATGGAATGAGCTACCAGAGGAAGGGAGGTACATTTACAGCATTTAAAAGGCATCTGGATGGGTATATGAATAGGAAAGGTTTAGAGTGATATGGCCCAAGTGTCGCCAAATGGGACTGGATGAGATTAGGATAGCTGGTCATCATGGACAAACTGGACCAAAGGGTCTGTTTCAGTGCTGTACATTCTGTATGACTCTATGATATCATACGCCTTTTTTAACAACCTTATCAATTTGGGTGGCAACTTTTAGGGATCTATGGATGTGGACTGTAAGATCCCAGTGTTCCTCCACACTGCACACTGCAAAGAATCCTGCCTTTAAATCTATAATCTACATTCAAATTCAACCTTTTGAAAATGAATCACTTCTCACTTTTCCAGGTTGAACTCCATCTGCCACTTCTCAGCCCAGCTGTGCATCCTGTCAATGTCCCATTGCAAGCTACAACAGTCCTTGACACTATCCACAATTCCATCAATCTTTGTGTCATTGGTAAACGTATTAGCCCACTCCTCCACTTCCTTATCCAAATCATTTATAAAAATCACAAAGAGTAGAGGCCCCAAAACAGATCCCTGCAGAACACCACTGGTCACCAAGCTCCAGGCTGAATGCTTTTCATCTACAACCACCCTCTGTCTTTTATGGACTAGCCAATTCTGTGTCCAGACAGCCAAGTTACCCTCCATCCCATGCCTCCTTACTTTCTGAATGAGCCTATCACAGAGAACCTTATCAAATGCCTTGCTAAAATCCATATACTCCACATCCAGTGCTCTCCCTTCATCAATATGTTTTGTCACGTCCTCAAATGTTCCTTTTTAAATAATTCTGACAAATAATAAAAGTGATGTGACCTGAAGGAGAGAAAATAATATTTCACTGACAATATTCTATGAAGTTATTTGGAAGAAAACTGTAATGGGCAATTAAAATATGGAAGGAGAAAGTGAGGGCTGCAGATGCTGGAGATCAGAGCTGAAAATATGTTGCTGGAAAAGGGCTTTTGCCCGAAACATCGATTCTCCTGTTCCTTGGATGCTGCCTGACCTGCGCTTTTCCAGCAACACATTTTCAGCAATTAAAATGTGGAAGTTTGGTTTACAATTTCAGGACTGTGCGAGTAAACAGATGGATAAGAAATGGGCACAAATTAGTCTCATCATTGATGGTTGTTGGTGGATAAAAATCATCCAGAATCCCACTTGGTGATTTCAGCATGTTCCTCCACCTCAACTTCTGCCTGTCTTCACATTTGTCTCAGCCCATCTTCTAAATGCTTTTGTCAGTGTTGAGTGTATTGTTTTACTGTTTTTCTGGTTTGTCAATCTCCATGCTCCAGAATTTCATCCAGAATTCTAAATTCCCATTCAAGCCTACAGGAGGTTTGGTTCACCCATGACCCTTATGATGTTGACATAAAAGTTGATCAACATCTTAAATGTAAAATCATCATTGTGTTCAAATCCCTCCATGCTCTTTCTCCATTTTATCACAATAGACTTCCTATTTTCACAAATCTTCAAAGACTCTACTCCCAACACTTGCTGCTTACCAAGCCACCACACCCTCCACCCCACCATTGGCAGCATGCTTTCAGTTGTCCAGGCTCGAAACTCTGGATTTTCCTGCTGAAATTTCTTTTTCTTTCCGTATTTTTAAGACCCTTCTTAAAATCTACTACTTTCACCAAATGTTTAGTCCTCATTAATGTCATCTTCATTGGCTTGCTGCTGACTCATGTTTGATTACAACTTTGCGTCATGCTTCGGGACACTTCCCTACGTTAAAGGTACAATATTAATCCAATGCCTAAAAGTTCGAACAACTGGAACTATACCAGCCTTCACAAAAAAAAAATATTTTTAACTGTTAGTAAGTTGGAAAACTTCTAGTTTTGAAGCAAATGCAAAGTGTATGGAATTGCTTTTTACAAGATCTGAAGTTTCCCTACTGTTCCACAAATGACTCTTCAACATGTAAAGTAAACTTTGTATGTAAAATGTTTTTAATTACATGGTGGTGTACTTTTCCCTTCATTAAATCCTTATTATGCTCCACAGGAAACCATGGAAAATGTGAAGAAGTGTAAGAACTTTCTATCTACGCTGATCAAACTAGCTTCAAGTGGTAAACAGTCAACAGAAACAGCTGCCAATGTTAAAGAACTGGTGCAGAACTTGTTGGTGAGAAATATAGTATACACATTTCTGCATTAATTTTGTTGAAGTAAAAAGCTATCTCAACAAAATGCAAATTGTTTCTGAATTGGGAGTGAATGTGTAACATAAGCAAAACAAAGAAACAAAATCTTTACGTAGAGTTATTAGAGAGGATAGAATAGTATATCATGAGGGCGGTTGAGATAGAGAAGCATCTTTTCAGAGAATAGTAAATAAATGTATCTTAAATAGAATTCGATACAAAATATGGGGAAAAAAGCCTGATATTGAAATTCATTTTGAATCATACTAGCAACAAACAGCAACGCTCACAGTGGGCTAATTGGTTTTCTGTTATTTAAACCTTTGTGGTTTAATATTACAGAGGATACAGTTTCAAATTTTGCAGCAATGTATCATACAAGCCACAGATATAACAAAGACTTGATTAAATAGTCAGGTGATGGAGAATCACTGCTTGTACCTGAAATTTGGAATCTTCTGAATTTTCCTCAAAACAAAATATTGGTGCTGTGATTCTCAGCATCATACAGGAAAGTTATCCATTATGCGCACAAAACAGATTTCACAAGTAAAACATGCCTAAGAGCCTTTAAAAGCTCCATTATTCATACTTGCAATTAGTACATTTCACTTAACTAACATTCACCCTCCAGAAAAGTTTTAAGTTTCTCAATTAATCTCAACTTTAAAAGTCTTACACTGTATTACGCCATACTCTTTAAGTGTATTTGGTTGGATATTCTCAAAAGACATCCCAATTCCAGCAGCCAGAGTTCTTGCACACAGCAAAAGGCTCCAGGTCCTGACCGTGGCACAAGACTGTTCCATATCCCGGCCTTGCCACAAGGTGACCTTTGATTCTGGCTTCAGCTCCCAATCCAGGCCTCTGAATGAGGCAACTGCTGACCCCTGCCTCTGATCAAGGCAGCCCGTAACCCCATCCTTGTCTAAAGGCAAGTTGAACGATTCCCTCATTGCCTTTACTTACTTTTGTAACTGCCTGTGCTCCTCCATTCACATGTTGTTTCACTACTGACTTTCAACAGCAAATATGGAAGAGAGTGGCCTGTGATTGGAGGAGCAGCTGCTAACCATTTTCTTCTATTTTCCTTTCAGGAGTGACCTTTCCCTGGTTGCCCCTGTGAGTGGATTTCCCCTGAGCAGATTGGGGACTTTTGAGGGCAGATTTATCTAGTTTCCCCCAACGTATGAGAGTTGGTCCATGCAAGCTACAAACTGTTGGACAATGCGGGAAGTTTTCGCCACTTTGACCTACTCAATTCCCACCCTTGTCTCACTCAAAAGTTCTTCTCTTCCTCTTCTCACAGGATGGAAAAATTGAAGCAGAAGATTTCACTAGCCGGTTATACAGGGAGCTCAACTCCTCGCCTCAACCTTATCTCGTGCCTTTCCTGAAGGTACTTAATTGATTATCTTGGTGTGGTTTACAGTGTTTTTCATATTTGGTGACTATAATTATGACTATTCATTTTGTCCTGGTCAATGATCCCTGTATAGGAATTAAATTGGTTGGAAAAGGCAAGGATTATGTTGGAAATGTGTTTATTTTTGTGAAAGTATTCTCCGGTTTAGCTTGCATTTTACAGAAATATTTTTCAATACCAGATTCTTATTGTTAAGATTGTAATGGTTATTCAGAATCCAATCTTTCATTACCCAAACTTTTGGGCAACAAGGATGACCATTTTATTAGAAGTAATGGTGTTTTTCTCTATTTGATTAAGACATTTCTCAACAATTTGGGTTAAAATAATTATCCTAACTTCATTGAAACAGTTGTCAAATTTTGTCCAAAAGGGTAACTTGATCAATCTGATGGTTATAAAGAGAGCCATCTTAAATATACCATACAGATGACAAAATTTATTTATTCTTAAAGTTTCTTTCTTTCCTCCATCCCCAACAAATGATGCATAATGATACTAATCCATCAGAAATATGGTCAATTCTGCTGCTAGAGTACAAGGAATCAATAAATACAAGGAATTGTGGGCGGCACGGTGGCACAGTGGTTAGCACTGCTGCCTCACAGCGCCAGAGACCCGGGTTCAATTCCCGACTCAGGCGACTGACTGTGTGGAGTTTGCACATTCTCCCCGTGTCTGCGTGGGTTTCCTCCGGGTGCTCCGGTTTCCTCCCACAGTCCAAAGATGTGCAGGTCAGGTGAATTGGCCATGCTAAATTGCCTGTAGTGTTAGGTAAAGGGGTAAATGTACGGGAATGGGTGGGTTACGCTTCGGCGGGTCGGTGTGGACTTGTTGGGCCGAAGGGCCTGTTTCCACACTGTAAGTAATCTAAAATCTAAAAAAAAAAATAGTTTGGTTGATTTCAATAAAAAAATAAGAATTGATGGTATTTTAAAAGAGATGATTCAATTAGAAGTTCAGTTACACAGAAGTAATTTATAAATTCAAAATAAGATTGGTACAAATGTTTAACTATTCTGTGTTTTTCCAGCGGAGTTTGCCAGCCTTGCGCCAACTCACCCAAGACTCGCAAGCTTTTATTCAGCAAAGTCAACAGCAATCCTCAACTCAGACTACAACAGCATTGACAGCAGTGGTGCTGGGAAATACTGTTCAACAACGACCTGTAGTAAGAACAACTACTGCTACAGCTACAGTAACTAGCACTCTCCAACATCCTGTGCTAAGTTTAACACAACCTGGACAGTCAGTGCAAACTGGCAAGGTAAGACTAATCCATACAGCTGCCATTTAAGGACAAAGTGTAACCTACATGCATTTAGCAGATTTCAGACATTCTCATAACCCCATATTTTGTTCAGAACTGCCCATTCGAGATAACCTCACATAGATTATCTGAATAAACTCTTTCAGCTTGAAAGGTGAGTTGTTGAACAACTATTTTAATAATTTGTTTTTAGCATGTAAGGTTGCTGCCAAGACAGCATTTATTAACCATCTCTAAATGCCCTTGAGCAGATGGTGGTATACTGACTCATGAATTGCTGCAGCCCACAATCTGGAGGTACACCCAAAGTGCTGCTAGGGAGGGAGCTTCAGGTCTTTTACCCAGCAATGGTGAAGGAAAGGTAATATAGTTCAAAGTCAGGATGGTGGATGCCTTGCAAAGGATCTTGCAGGTAGTAGTGTTCTAATGCAGCTGCTGTCCTTGTCCTTCGAGATAACGGAGGTCACAAGTTTGTATGGTGTTGTCTGTGGGATCTTGATGAATTGCTGCATTGTCTCTTGTAGAGGCAACTGTATGCAAGTGGTGATGAAATGAATGTTTAAAGTGGTGGATAGGATGCCAGTTAATTGGGCTGGCCTATCTTGGATTATTCTAAGATTTGCTGCACCCATCCAGGCACTTGGGAAGTATTAAGTTGCACATCTGACATGTGCCTTGTCGGTGGTGGACAGGTTTTGGGAAGTCAGGAATTGAGTTATTTGTCATAGGATTCTCAGACTCTGGCTTGCTCTCTTATTTCAGTAATTATAAGACTGGTATGTTTATGTTTCTGGTCAATATGTAGCAAACTATAAGCAGCACTAATCTTAGGCTGTCATTTGGGTCACATAATTTTTTTATTTTAGACTATAATATGGGAATAAGAAATAATTGACCAGTACCAGTCATGTAAAGTTATAGATACTCTTGCAATTTACTTTTTAGTTTGAAACCCGATAAAATGCAGTTTAGGCTAGACGAAGTGGTAGTTATACTTAAAGTTAAAATACTATGAATATCCAAGGAGCAGGAGAGCATAAGCTGTTCATCAGGAAGAGCTCATGCTTGAAACTTTGACTCTTCTCCTCCTCGAATGCTGCCTGACCAGCTGTGTTTTTCCAGCACCACACATTTTGACTCTGACTCTGAGCTCAAACATCTGCAGTCTTCACTTTCTCCAGGTACATGAATAGGAGGGATATGGGCCAAATGCAGGCAAATGGGACTAGTTTAGTTTGGGAAACCTGGTTGGCATGGATGAGTTGGACCGAAGGATCTGTTTCTGGGTTGTATGACTCTCTTTTTGGAATTAAATAATTATCATTTTAATGTAAAAATGTCTGTAGGAAAGTTTCAAATTGCTGAATACTAAATCATTAAAGTTATTGAAAGTGTTTAGTTACCTTAATTACAACCACTAGGTTTAGTATTCTTTTAATAATGAGCATTGTGACTATTTAAAGCATTACTAACCACTATGGGGATATGATTGGCAATCACTATTTTAATTATTTCACATTATTATATGCCCGTTACATTGCAGAATATTACAATTTTTTCATTCATTCATGAGATGTGAATATCACTGGCAAAGCCAAAATTTATTGTCCAAACTTTATTGCCCTTGAGAATGTGGCAATGAGCTGCCTTCTTGAATGTAACTGATTAGTTTGTTTGACAGTTTCAAAGGGCAGTTAAGAGTCAACCATATTGTTGCAGATCTGGAGTCCCACATTTCCCAGATCTGGAAAGGATTCCTTTCCCTAAAGGATCCAAATGGCTTTTTAAGGTAGGAGGTGTGTCCAAAAGTTAATTTACTGCATTTCATGCTTGCAGCGTTTATGAGCAAACTTAAAATGGAGCTTAAAAATGTGTTGCTGGAAAAGCGCAGCAGGTCAGGCAGCATCAAAGGAACAGGAGAATCGACATTTCGGGCATAAGCCCTTCTTCAGGAATTCCTGATGCCCGAAATGTCGATTCTCCTGCTCCTTTGATACTGCCTGACCTGCTGCGTTTTTCCAGCAACACATTTTTAAGCTCTGATCTCCAGCATTTGCAGTCCTCACTTTCTCCAAACTTAAAATGGAGCCAGGATATATCCAGAAAGAGTCACCTCAGATGGCCGAAATAGTAGTGGTATATGTCATTTGGGTTTACATGTTTTTTACTTTAAAACTATGTTTTTAAAAAATAACATTTGAAACCAAAACTATCCCCTTGCTGTGGGAGCACAGAACACAGTTGGTGTGGTAAAACACAGGATTTGCTCGGGAAGAAGCCAAATACACTCTGAACATTATTCAAGTATTTGTTTCATGCAGACTGCATGTATAATTATTTGCTTTATACTCATTTTTGTAAACCTGGTTTTCTTGATTTTGGTACTGCATCTACTTAAATGAATTGTTATTTAGGATAGTTGCTGAAGAACGATGATCATTATCAACTGAGATTTAAAAAAATTATTTCGACATCTGTTTAATCTAATGCATGTAATTGCTTTCAGGTTGTTCAACAGCAGCAGGGAACAATCGTCAGGCCGCAGGTAACACTGACTCAAACACCTATGGTGACACTTCGGCAACCTCAGAACCGTATCATGCTGACTGGTTCTTCACAGGTGCAATTGAAGCAACTTCAAACAGGTAAATATGAATACTCTTCAACCCTCCTTAAAACAAAATATATAAACGTTAAGGCTGCAGGTCAATTTAGATATGCTCACATAGATACCAGTCTATGTTCAGTATATTTCTTTGGCCCATGCCTACTACAGCCATAACGGGTGGTGCTGAGGCCACACCTGGAGTACTGTTAATGGTTTTTGTCTGTCATTTAAAACTTGGCATACTGGCATTAGAAGCATTTCAAAAAGATTAATTGGCTTATTCACAAGATGAAGAGTTTGACTTATCAAGAAAGGCCTACTCGTTAAAGTTTAGAAAACTGAGGGGTGGAAGAGTGTGGTGCTGGAAAAGCACAGCATGTTAGGCAGCATCTGAGGAGCAGGAGAGTCGACATTTCGGGCATAAGCCCTTCATAAGTGGGGCAGCAAGGTGGCTCAGTAGTTAGCACTGCTGCCTCACAGCACCAGGATCCCAGGTACGATTCCAGCCTCGGGTGACTGGCTGTGTGGAGTTTGCACATTCTCCCTGTGTCTGCATGGGTTTCCTCCGGGTGCTCCGGTTTTCTCCCACAGTCCAAAGAAGTGCAGGCCAGGTGAATTGGTCATGCTAAATTGCCCTTAGTGTTAGGTGCATTCGTCAGAGGGAATTGGGATTGGGTGGGTTACTCTTCGGAGGGTCGGTGTGGACTGGTTAGGCCGAAGGGCCTGTTTCCACACTGTAGGGAATCTAATCTAATCTAATAAGGGTTTATGTCAACTCTCCTGCTCCTTGGATGCTGCCTGACCAGTTGTACTTTTCCAGCACCACGCACTTCGACTCTGTTCCCCAGCATCTGCAGTCCTCACTTTTTCCAAGAATGAGGGGCAATCTTATTGAAACAAACAAGATTTTATGGGAGCTTTAGATGTTGAGAAGATGTTTCTATCAGTAATTACAAAATAAGGTAGCACTCATTTAAAACTGAGATGCAAACGAATTTCTTCTCCCATAGAGTGGTCAATGTCTAGAATACTCTAGGATTTGTGGAGGCTGGATGACTGAAAATATTTAGAGATGTAAATACATTTTTGAAATATCAGGGAGTTGAGGCGATGAAGAACTAGTACAAAAGAGGAATTGAGGCCTGGGCAGGCCAGGCATGATATTATTGAATGGTGGGACAGGCTTGAGACACTGAATGGCCTACTCACTTAGGTACTTAATTATCAACTCCATCTTTTTAAGTATTTTTACTTACCTTCTTTAAGGAAGCCCTTTTAAATTGTTAATATTAAATAGTAAAAACACCAACCTAAGAAAAACATTGAAGTTGCCAGAAAAATATAACCTGTTGTTAAATCAACTTGTGTACCTTTGCAAACAGGGAATGAGACAAAATATAAATATTGAGTAGAAAAGATGGAGAGAATTGGACTAGAGAATATACATTTAATTCAGTCCAATTTTAAAGTTGTAGACTTTGCCCTTAATGTAATAGTTTATCAAAGTTAGGTTGGGAAACAAAAGAAATACAGTAGGTGGCAACATAGGACAGAGAGAGGAAGTGACATACAGATAGTACAAAACTAGTGTGGTGCAACAGGATTGTTGAGTGTGTAATTACATTAAATTCCATTTAAAAGATGCAGATGTAGCGATGTACAATGAAAATGTTGATGTGGAGAAACATATACAGACATTAGTTTTTATCATATGTATAGAGGAGGCTAATTATCTGAATTTGTAATCAAACTTTAATCAGCTTTAGAAGTAAAACTGCACTTGTGAATCACCATCCTGCAAGTTGCAATTCAATTGTCATTAGGAAATGAAGGAATGGTTGAACATGTATGACAGAATTGAAACATCTCTAAGGAGATAGGATATAGGAGAAAGTGAAGGTCTTGCATTTGCTTGAACGTGCTTCATCTTTCAGTAAAATCATATCTTTTCTTCTACCTCGTTTCCAACTCGCCCTGATTCTCTTCATGTTCGAAAACCTATTGATGTTAGTCATCTTAAATGTCCTCAATGACTGTGTGCGCCTGCAGCTGTCTGGGCTGGAATTTCCAAAGGTTCACAACCCTGACTTAATGCATGATTGCTTTTTATGTGCAGTTACTGGCTTATTTGCATACTTTAAGCATAGTAACGAGAACAGTGAATTGAACAGTGCATCAAACTCAAATTTATACATCTCGCTTACCTCCCCGAACATTACCTATTTTTATGGAACTTGGGTCTTGTTACATTTATCTGCAGTAGTCTTGGTTTTAATTATTCAAAATACATTTTGATATAAAAATTATGCTGCTTTCAAAAGCTTACCTTTAGGAAGTCAAATCAGCTGTACTTATCAGACAAATGAATTGAAATAAATCAAAGGTTGTGAAATAGTTCACTTTAAGTTAAGCACCACCTATGACAAGAATTATTTCATCAAAACACTGGCCCTGAACGTTCAGACTAAAATATTAGAATGCTCCTGAAACTTCAACTAAAGCTTGTAGTTAACAGTGCAAATTATTTTTGGGTTGAGCATGGAGTGATGTAGAGTGAAATTTAGTGTGAATATGTTAAATGTTCCGACAATAACAATGCTAGTTGTAATATACCCAAATTATTGCATAGCATCAACACTTAAAAACACTTAGTTAAAAACAACAAGCTGAAAGGCAGATTATATGTAAACAATTGAATACAGAAATCATGACAAATGTTTTTTCAGAGGCTGATCAAAGTAGACATTTTTCTGTAGCCTTTTCCTGTTTACAGTAACAGTTTTGGTAATGTGGCAGTTTCTTAGCATGACCAGTCATCTATTCTAATCACAATCCACACAAAGTGTCTTATCCCTTTCTTTCTGTGCAGTTTTATTGTAGAGAGGGTGGGGGTTTCCTCTTTCTGTGGTGCACATATTGTTTATGGAGTTCCAAGAACAAGAATCCATCTTGCTCCTTCATTTCTTCCTTTTGCATTTCTTTCCCTTGGTAACACAATTAAAGAAAAAGATCAGCTTCTACTTGATACATAGCTCTCAAAACCACATCTGGTCTCCTCTCCCAGTGCCTCAGTGATGTCAAATTGATCAAGCGATGTTCACTTTTGGGTAGATCGTGCTTTTTTCCGTGTAAACGTTGTGAAGACAGAAACCTCCACTGTGTTAAAGCAAACGTTTGACAATCTATTGTCCATCACAAAAATACCTGCTTCCATCTTTGTAATACTGCCTCCCTATCATTCTTATATTGTTTGCTGCGAAAGTTCGCAATTTGGTCTTTGCTATTTTCTCAGTCAGTTATTTAAATAACACTACCTGGCCTTCTATACTCTACCTCTGTAAATTTCACCTCTCAAAAATTCGTCTGCCCACATCTATCTTACACTAAAGTCTGCCAAGTATGTTAACCGTGTCATAACATCATCACCCTCCATAAGGTCATAAATCACAAGCAAACCCTGTAAGGTACATAGAACTGCACAAGGGTAAAACTGATGAAGGGAATATTTTATAAGGACTTGCATAGATTTTACCAACATGTTTTTATTTCCAAATGTCTTTAGAGATTATTTTGTGACTAGAAGAAATGTGGTGTTTGCACATTAAGGAACTTCTGTTATTAATACCAGATAATACTTAGGAGATGTAATTCATTTGAGTTGCTATTGTATAAGGATGTAAGGGTCTGAGAGGTGCCACAAACCCCATCCACCATGATGACGTACAGACTTCTGAGAGAACAGTGTAGATCCCAAAGGAATAAGACCAGTATCTAAGTGCTCCTCATAGTTTCTGTAATCATGTCTATCACATTAATGTAGCTTGTCCATAGTTGCTACCACAGAATAAATCATTTTGTTTAAGACTAGCATTTCACATTGGACTACCAAGTGGTTTTCCTCTACCATATTAGATCAAGGGGGCCCAGAAGATCCCTATTCTGAAAAAGGATGGTGTTAACAAACCTACCTCGTGTTGAGCACTGATGCAGACAACCTCGAACAAGGTGATCTGCCATGAGGAATGCTCCTACAAACCTGGTACAAAAGCAATCTTGCGGTTGTTATCCTCAAATTGACTGTTTATATGTAGATTACTTGCAGTGTGGAAACAGGCCCTTCGGCCCAACAAGTCCACACCAACCTGTCGAAGCGCAAACCACCCAGACCCATTCCCCTACATTTACCCCTTCACCTAACACTACGGGCAATTTAGCATGGCCAATTCACCTAACCTGCACATTTTTGGACTCTGGGAGGAAACCGGAGCACCCGGAGGAAACCCACGCAGACACTGGGAGAATGTGCAAACTCCACACAGTCGCCTGAGGCGGGAATTGAACCCGGGTCTCTGGCGCTGTGAGGCAGCAGTGCTAACCACTGTGCCACCATGCCGCCCATGTAGTTTATGTAAAGTGATGCAAGTGGGCATTTGTATCTGCAAGTTAAAAAAAAAACAGGCTTAAAAACTTCAGTGACAAGTAAAATACTGTGATTAATTGAATTGGAGAAACTGACTTGACACCGTGTTTAACATAACTTTCTCCATAATTTTACAGTTCCTGTTATGAAACAGACAGTGGTGCCAGGAACTAAAGCTGGTTTGACTTACTCTGTCCAGACTTCTGTCGTTCAAAAAAATAAACTAAAAGAAGCTGCTGCTGCTGCTGCTGCTGCAAGTGGCTCTTTCAGGTGAGATATTTAATCAATATCTCTGGAAGAAACAAATGATGTTTAATATGGAAAAGATTACTGTTGAAAACAGTACTTACCTGGTAAATATTTACATCTCATTAAAAACTATATGACAACATTCCTTTTAAAAACAATATCCCATCACCAACTGCCGTTCTTTAAAAGTCAACTTTATTTTCATACTTGGCCCTTTATCAGGTTACTTAAGTTGGACTTAATTAGAACAATATTCTATATCTAGAGGGTTAACATGTGTGATGCTTTTTAGTGGATTAGCACATTATAATCAATGATTTTGAATTTGCTGTCGAGGGAACAACACCCAGCTTTTAGATTAGAGTGGTGCTGGAAAAGCACAGCAGGTCAGGCAGCATCCGAGGAGCAGGAAAATCGACATTTCAGGCAAAAGCCCTTCATCAGGAAGCCCTTTCCTAATGAAGAGCTTTTGCCCGAAACGTTGATTTTCCTGATCCTCGGATGCTGCCTGACCTGCTATCTTAATCTAAACTCTGGTTTCCAGCATATGCAGTCCTCACTTCTGCTCGGAACAACACCCGATGTCATACGCCAAGCAAGTGGCAGAAGTGATCTGTTTCCTGTTAGGAAGAAAAAGTACTGGCCTTTTTTAAAAAATCTGTAATATGAAAATAATACTGCACGGCCACATGTTTTCCTGATCCTGGTTGCATTGAGAGCTGTGTTGGTCCTTCTGCTTGGCCCATTACAGTCTTTGTGATCATGGTACTCTGCAGTGTTCTAAGAAAGGAAACTACCTGGCATGCTGGTAAGATGATCCATACAGATGCTTGCCTGCATTGTTAAACAGGTACTATCTAAATAGGGAACTCTTCTATCTTCCTTAACTAGATAAATGTACTTCATCAAATCTGTGACTCGGTTGAATATTCCATGCAAATTTACAAATTGCTAACATTGTAGATTAGCTCTTGTAATGACATTAATGTGTAGGTGTGAAATTTTCTAGGGATGATGATGATATTAATGATGTGGCATCTATGGCTGGAGTTAACCTTTCAGAAGAAAGTGCACGCATTTTGGCAACAAATTCAGAACTGGTGGGGACTCTGACAAGATCGTGTAAAGATGAGGCATTCCTGTTTGCTGCACCGTTGCACAGAAGAATGTTAGAAATAGGTAAAGAGATATTAACTGATTTTCATACTATGGCTACCTACTTATGCAAACTTTGTTGAAAAAAAAAGTGCAATAAGGAATCTTTTTAAAAACATGACCTCTTTCAAAAATTTTTAAAACTCCATTCATGAAATGTGGGTCTTACTGGCATGGTCAGTATTTATTACACATCCATAACTCCTCTTGAGAGAATGGTGGTAAGTCACCTTGAATTGCTGCAATCCAGATGCTGTAGGTACAACTACAGTGCTAAGAAGGAAGATGTTCTATCCAAGGTGCTTTGAAGGTACTGCATACAGTACCAGGAAGTAGTGAGTTCCATGGTTTTGACCTAACCATGCTGAAGGACTGGCGATACATTTCCAAGTTACAAGGTCTGTGATGTGAACGAGTACTTGGAGGTGATGGTGTTCCCACGTATTTACTGGTCTTGTATTTAGGTGGCAGAAGTCACAGATTTGGGACAAGCTATTGAAGAAATGTTTAGAAATATCTCTAAGGAAGGTTTCTGAAATAATATTTTTATAAAAAGAAACTAAATATACTAAAATCTGTACATGGAACTACAAGTTTCAAAACTTATTCTGCCAAGTGCTATCCAGTAAGATTGCTAATTAACAACAGTTATGGTCAAGATTGTTTTAGCCATGTACAGTAATTATATTCGATATACTCACAACACAGCTGAGTGTACTTCCAAATATATATGTTCGTCAAGCAAACATTTACCAACATTAACTAACCAATGAAACAAAGCAACAAATGATCACAAAACAGTTGTGCACTGTTTTTGTCTTATGTTTCACTCACAATTAGCCAAGTGTAGCTTGTAGCTGTTGTATTGAGCTCAGTGAATAATATGCATTAGTCAAAGGGGAAAGCTATATTAATATAGCTAAGAATGTTTAACCTATCTAAACATATTTTAACTTTTTTTTGGCATAGGTAAAAAACATGGAATTACTGACGTTCATCCTGATGTAGTAAATTTTGTATCACATGCCACCCAACAACGATTACAAACACTTGTAGAAAAGATATCTGAAGTTGCACAACAGAGAAACATCTCATACAAGGTGAGTGTCGAATCATTTATTGTTTCTTTAGACCAAATGCCTGGTTTTAATATAATCTGAGTTGTTTTATCAATCCTATCAGTAAAAGATTCATAAACTAACTGAATTTGCACCCCTTTCATGTTAAAAAGACTGGTTAGACTACAAGTATTTGCTGTGAGCTTAAACTTTTATAAACAACCCCACGCCCCCTCCACCTTTCCTCAAAATATTGATTCTGTTGCGGTTCTGTTCGCCGAGCTGGAAGTTTTTGTTGCAAACGTTTCGTCCCCTGGCTAGGCGACATCATCAGTGCTTGGGAGCCTTCTGCGAAGCGCTTCTTTGATGTTTCCTCCTGTGTTTATAGTGGTCTGTCCCTGTCGCTTCCGGTTGTCAATTTCAGCTGTCCGCTGTAGTGGTTGGTATATTGGGTCCAGGTCGACGTGTTTGTTGATGGACAAACAGGAAGACAGCTAACAATCCGCATACATGAACATCGACTAGCCACGAAACGACACGACCAGCTATCCTTAGTAGCCACACACACAGACAACAAGCAACATGAATTCGACTGGGACAACACTACTATCATAGGGCAAGCCAGACAGAGAACAGCCAGGGAATTCCTAGAGGCATGGCATTCATCCACAAACTCCATCAACAAACATGTCGACCTGGACCCAATATACCAACCACTACAGCGGACAGCTGAAACTGACAACCGGAAGCGGCAGGGACAGACCACTATAAACACCGGAGGAAACATCAAAGAAGCGCTTCGCAGGAGGCTCCCAAGCACTGATGATGTCGCCTAGCCAGGGGACAAAACGTTTGCAACAAAAACTTGCAGCTCGGCGAACAGAACCACAACAACGAGCACCCGAGCTACAAATCTTCGCACAAACTTTGAATATTGATTCTCATTGAGATATATTTTCAAGGGCATATGGTGCCACCATTGCTATCAGCAACATAGCTGAGAAGGGGCAGAGTGAACATTCTCAGAGTGTGGAATCAGGCCAGGTTAAGTCTGATAATGAGGAAGAACTCAGAACATAGACTGATACTCTCTTCAACTAATACTTGCTGGCTAGCATAATAATTGGCAATCAGGAGCAGAAATTATAGTTGATCCCTTCCCTAATTTGAAACCCTGACACCAATCTTAGTACCTTGCAGCCATCTCAACTAATTCAGTATAAACAGTAGCCAAAAGTTTGTATTGATTGTATTGCAGAACAGTACTTCTCAGAGGGTTTATTAGTGGGATGTTCACATTTTCTGTCAGGTTTGTAACATAACTGAGACTAGTGCAAACTACTTTTTTAAAAGGTGGTAAACTAACACTGATATATATGGACTAATTGCACTTAACAAAACAACTTGCATGTGAATGATTATTTCAAAGATTCTTTTTGTAAGGGGATATCACTACAAATACACAGAATATTTCTTTTTTCATTTCAGGAATAAGCAACAAGTTTAACAGCAATTTATTTTTGCTACATCATTTGTTGTTTGCAAGTAGGATAGCAGTCAAAGGACAGGAGGGCAATGAGCAGAACGTTTTGCCTCTTATCCAGCACAAATGGGCTATTTATAGAACATAGAATTCCCACAGTGCAGAAAGAGACTATTTTGCCAATTGAGCCAGAACCGACCCTCCGAAGAAGCATCCCATTCAGACCCCAAAACCCAATCCCCATAACCCCCATTCTATTACTATGGTTAATCCATCTACCCTGCACATCCCTGGATACTACAGGACAATTTAGTATGGCCAGTCTACCTAACCGGCACATCTTTGGACTGCGGGAGGAAACCAGAGCACCTGCTGATACGGGGAGAATGTGCAAACACCACACAGATAGTAACCAAAGGCTGGAATCGAACCCGGGTCACTTGCATTGTGAGGCATCAGTGCTAACCACTGAGCCACTGTACTGCCCTATGCAAGACATTAACTGAAGTCTTTGCACATTGGAATGTTGCTCTTCACAAACCTGCATAAAACAGGGAAGTGGTGATAGGGCAGTCTGATTGTCAAGGTTTTTGTGTAAGAATTACTTCACTATTTTCACAATCTGAAATAATTTAACGTTTATCTTTTGATTTCAGGAGGACGACAGGTATGAGCAGTTAAATGATGTAAAGTCACAGCTCAAGTTCTTTGAACAACTAGATCAAATAGAAAAGCAGAGAAAAGATGAACAAGAAAGAGAAATTTTAATGCGAGCAGCAAAGGTAAGCAGTGTTAAGTGGAATTTAAATTAAATCAAACAGAAGGGGATGTTGTAATACATTAAACTCTCAGTTTCGTCTTGCAAAAGGTTAATCTAATACCAAGCATATATAATGAATGCTGAGCCAAAGGCGACATTGATGCAAATATTAAATGCACATATTCAACTGAGTACTTGTGAACATGATACGTAGTTGTTACTAGCCTGAAATGCTTAAGAAATCTTAGGGTCTTTGATCACCAATTTTACCTTTTCTACTGTAAAATCACAGCTTGGATTGTAGACATATATCCACCTGCTTTGAACTACATATTTATTAAGTTTAAACAAATACCTGAACAAGCTGCACAGTACAAGAGGAGATTGAATTGGCAGCTGTGCTGATATTGTGTCTATGCATATTACTGAAAGTAAATATCAAGTTTGATTACTTCATCTGCTGGGCCTCCACACACTGTTTCACAAGCAAGCTTTCAAAATCAATGCTGGTTCACATGGCAGAGCACATTGATTCATCCATTTCACAACTGAATACAAGTGACAATTGTAATGACCAAAGAAGTGGCTAGAAGTCACTGAATCATTTAATGTTCTTCAGGAAAGAAAACCTGACAACCTCACATAATGTAACCAACCCGTGACACCCATTCCACATTGCACTGGATTCTTAATGCCCTTTTGAAGTGGCCTAACATGGCACTTAGTTTGAAGGGAATTATAGATAGATAATAAATGCAGCTTTATCTTGCCAGCATCATTGCACACGAATGAGCTTTAAAAAAAGCTTGCCCATTTACAGGGACTGCATGCCAATGAAACCCCTCATATTTAGCGATTTAAGACTTCTCATTGTACTGATATAATGCATAGAAAAGTGCAGTTCCCTTTAGTGATATGGTCCCATGTTGATGGGCAGTTGCTTATAGCGAGAAAGTAGAGTTACCTGTTTTCTTCGTAAGCATAGGAATCCATTACAAAGTTACTTTAACTTTTCAAAGTCATTATACTGTATTAAACATACTTGTTATTTGGGGACATATCCAATATGTATTTGCACTGCACTACTAACTTAATAGGCTCAGCAAATCAGATATACAGTTTTAATCAACTTTTAAATTGTGTCTGGTACACAGGGCTTTTTAAAATGCTGCAGATTTTGGAACAAGTCAGGTCTTCAAACGATTTCAATTATCTGTTCCCACCTCAATATAATGTGATCATCTGAGTGATAAAATTCTGCACATAACGTTTACATTTATGGAAGGCATCTGCTGGAACTGTTCATATTTAATTAAGACATCTGCTAAGTGGAGTTTGTTTTTTTAATTTTAAGAAATACTAGTTCGGTTATTTTTGGCTTTACCATCCACCTGAAACAGCAGAAAATTGCACCACCTTTAATGTACCAACTGTAAGTTATAATGTCTGCAATTCTTTAACTGTCATTACTCAGCACATTGTAATTAATCTTAGGTCATACTTTAAAAGAAAATTTATTTTAGCTTCACTCAATCCACAAACCTGTATTTCATTGCACCAGGTTGATTATTGTGGGTTATAAATAGTACATTGTGCAAGCTAAAGCTTTATTTCACAATACACTTGTCTCTGATATATAAACACAACACTGGAATCATTTGAGTTAATAATGTAACAATGTAAGCCAGTAGTAGGTCAAGCATCAATTATGGCAAGGAACTCTATTAGTATTTCAGGTTGAAATCCTTTCATCAGAAGTGAAGAAAGATAGAAATGTAAGAGGTTTGAAATCAGTGGGAGGGGAGGGGGCAGGAATAACAAAATGATGGGTGTGATAGGGAGGTGAGATTAATGAGCAAAGTATTTCATTATGTAGAAGTGTTATAATTAAAGCTGGCATGTACCAACACTCTGGTCACTCTACTCAACAGTTCACCCATAAAACAAAAATACATTTTCCAGTTACTAAGTTGACCAGTAAAATAGTTTATCAGGTTGCAAAGAACAAGATCTGTCAATTAGGTTTCTTAAACATAATTGTGGATTTTTTATCAAAACAAGTGAGAGCTTGTGTTCTGCAAGGGTCAGTGTTGGGACCACAACTTTTCACTTTATGCATTAATGATCTAGATGAAGGAACTGAGGGCAGATGATACAAAGATAGGTAGAGGGACATGTAGTATTGAGGAGGTGGGAAGGCTGCAGAAAGATTTGGACAGGTTAGGAGAGTGGGCGAAGAAGTGACAGATTGGGTACAAAGTGGGAAAGTATGAGGTCATGCACTTTGGTAGGAAGAATAGAAGCATGGGCTGTTTTCTAAGTGAGAAAATTCAGAAGTCTGAAATGCAAAGACACTTGGGAGTTCTAGATTAGGATTCTCTCAAGGTAAACTTGCAGTTGAGTCAGTAGTTAGGAAAGCAGATGCAATGTTGGCATTTATTTTGAGAGGACTTGAATATAACAGTAGGAGTGTACTTCTGAGGCTTTAGAAGGCTCTGGTTGAATAGCATTTGGAGTATCGTGTGCAGGCTTGGGCCTGATATCTCAGGAAGAATGTACAGGCCTGGAACCGGTTCAGAGGAGGTTCAGAGAATGGTCCCAGGAATGAAAAGTTTAACATATGAGGAATGTTTGAGGTCTCTGGGTCTATACTTGGAGTTTAGAGGATGGGGGGGAGGGGGCAGCGGTGGGATCTAATTGAAACTTATAGAATACTGAATGGCCTGGACAGAGTGGATGTTGGGAAGATGTTACCATTGTTTTGTGAGACTAGAACCCAAGGGCACAGCCTTCGAGTAAAGGGAAGACATTTTAGAGTGGAGATAAGGAGAAACTTCAGCCAGAGAGTGGTGAATGAATGAAATTCACTGCCACAGAAGACTGTGGAGGTCAGATCATTGAGTATATTTAAGACACCGATAGATAGGTTCTTGATTGTCAAGAGGATCAAGGGGTAAGGGGACAAAGCAGGAGAATGGGGTTGAGAAATGTATCAGCCATGATTGAATAGTGGATTAGACTTGATGGGCTGAATGGCCTAACTTCTGCTCCTATATCTTGTGGTCTTATTCCACAAAGGTGCGATAATTGGTTAACGTACACAGCTAGTAATAGAGACGTTTAAATGCTTCTTCCTGTAACTATCCCTAAAACATCTCTCCATCTCTCTCTCTCTCTCTCTCTCTCTCTCTTCAGTAAAAGAGGAGAAAAGATTAGATTTCTCTGCAGACATTGACTTTCTGGGGAAAAAAAATGCTTTTTGGCCAGTGGGTTATTCTTGAAGGGAAAAGGAATAAAGTATAGAATATTCCAGAGGGTGTTGCTCTGGTGTACAGGCACAAGTGACTATCACTAATCACACATGGTTAATCTCTGAAAGTTTGTAAATACAGCTTGCTCAGGAAACACAATTTTGAAATGCTCTTGCAGTCGCTCTCTCAAAAGAACAAATAGATTTCACTCTAAACTCAACAACTTGGTTTCCTTTTCAGAATAGGAGAGGTTAGCTCTGCAGCTTGTTCTAAGCAATCTTTCCTCCAAGTCAGCTTGTTCTTAACAGGCTTCCCTCTAACATAACCAGATAAAGCAAGTATCTTTCCAAATCAGTCATTGTTCAAACCAGCCATCTCCGAGGTCTACAACAAAACAATTATCAGCAGGTTGATGATTTACAGGAAGCCTTAAAGGAAAACAAAACTCCAGTGTCCACAGTTAGCTTTCAATGACTTTAAACACTCCAGATATTTCCAATTAATTTAAAATAAATCAGTGTTCCACAATCTTCCAGAGTTTAAGACCTTCAGGTTATTAGATAAGAAGCACTCTTGTAACAAAAGCCTAAGAGAGTGAAAAGAATTAGAATTAGGTTTATTGTCATGTGTACTCAAGTACAGGAATACTGGAGTACAGTGAAAAGTATACAATGTTGCCAGTCACAGCATCATCTTGGGTACAAATGTTAGGTTAAAAACTAGAAAAATAAAGAAATTAGTGTCAACAATGTAATTCTTCCTAGTATAAAGTAGAATAGGAAATAAAGTTAAAAGTTCCAAATTACACTCCTCCTTTCGCCATGGGCCTGCAGTTGCTCCATGAAGGTTCTCTCTCTCTCTCTCTCTCTCTCTCTCTCTCTCTCTCTCTCTCTCTCTCTCTCTCTCACACACTCTCTCACACTCTCTCACACTCTCACACTCACACACTCTCTCTCTCTCTCTCTCTCTCTCTCTCACACTCACACTCACACACTCTCTCTCTCTCTCTCTCTCTCTCACTCTCTCACAGTCACACCCCACGCTTGATCTCTCGATCCCTGGGCCTCTGTGCTGCCATCTTGACATCAGCCGCCTCACCAAAGGTTGCCAGAGTCTCACTGTGGGCCCCAGCCACTTCCGCAATGTCACTGACCACCAGAGGTCTGCCCATGCACAACATGCACCTTGTGATTGACTGCTAAGGTTCTGGGCCTCTAGTCACTACTGTTATCACCACTGTCTCCACAACTGAGCTCCCTCCAGAGGGTATGTAGAGGAAAAAAAAACTAACAAAAAAAAGAAAAAAGTGAGCTCAGGCACCCTACCCTGCGGCCATCTTAGATCAGGGATAATGGATGTACTGAAAAAAACAAAAGTTGTGTCCTGATGACATGTAAATGATCAATGGTTTAGTTAATCTCTCCTGCCCTTCACCCTGCCGTAGACCTTCCATAAGGTACAAGAGTAGAAGTAGGTTATTCAACACATGGTGTTTACTCGGCCATTCAATGCGATGATGGCATTTGTGCTTCCTGCCCCTCTCCCCTTGCACTGACTTAAAGTTCTTGGCATTCATATCTTATTTCAGTTCTCTTGAAAGGTAATTGAACTGAAATGTTAACGGTGTTTCTCTCCACAGACGTTGCCTCCACAGCTAAGTATTTCCAATATATTGTTTGTGAATGCACGATGAGAGAAATAATAACAATTTTCAACTGTAACAATAAATCATTGCAATTTAGAATCTAAATTAAAATATCATGAAACTGGAGTCCGTCTCAAATGTTTGTCTTCCCAGCATTACAGATACCAGTCCTCACCCAATTCGATTCACTCCATGTGATATCAAGAATGGTTGGAGGCACTGGATAGTGCACACACTATGGGCCCTGACAGCATTCCAGCAATAGTACTGATAGCAATAATACTTGTGCTCCAAAACTTGCCGTTCCCTAGTCAAGCTGTTCCAGTATAGTTACAATATTGGCATCTATCCAACAATGTGGAAAATTGCCCAAGTATGTCCTGTACATAAAAAGCATGATAAATCCAACCTGACTAATTACCTCCCCATCAGTCTATCGATCATCAGTAAAGTGATGGAAGGTTTCATCAACAGTGGCATCTAGCAGAACTTGCTCAGTGACACCCAGTTTGGATTCTGCCAGGGTTCCTGACTTCATTACAGTCTTGGTTCAAACATGGACAAAAGAACTGAATTCCAGAGGTGTGGGGAGAGTGACAGCCCTTGACACCAAGGCTGCATTCAATCAAGTGTGTTATCATGGAGTTCCCCTAAAACCGCAATCAATGGGTGTCAGGGGGAAACTCTCTTGTGGTTAGAGTCATACCTGAAACATAGGAAGAGGGTCATGATTGTTGGAGGTCATTCATCTCCACTTCAGCACGTCTCTGCAGGAGTCTTCAGCTGCTTCATTAATGACCTTCCCTCCATCATAAGGTCAGAAGTGGGGATGTTTCACCAATGGCTGCACAATGTTCAGCACCATTCGCATCTCCTCAGACACTGAAGCACTCTGTGTCCAAATGCAACAAGATCTTTACAGTATCCAGGCTTAGGCTGACATGTGGCAAGTAACATTCGTGCCACACAATTGCCAGGCTATAACCATCACTAATAACTGCTCCTTGACATTCAGTGGTGTTACTTTCACTGAACTCCCCACTATCAGCACCCTGGGAGTTATCCTTGATCAGAAACTCAACTGGACTCACCACGTAGGTGCAATAGCTACAAGAGCAATCTCCTGACTCTCCAAATCCTGTCCACCATCTGCAAGACACAAGCTAGGAAAGTCATAGAATACTCCCCACTTCCCTGGATGAGTGCAGCCCCAACAACACCCAAACAGGACAAAGCAGTTTGCTTGATTGACACAGCATCCACTCCCTCCACTACTGACACTCAGTGTGTGCTATTTACAAAATGCACTGCAGAAACTCCCCAAAGAACCTCGGACAGCACTTTGCAAACCCATGACCACTTCCATCTAAAAGGACAAAGGCAACAGATATATGGGAACACCACCACCTTTAAGTTTCTTTTGAACCCACTCACCATCCTGATTTGGAAATACATTACTGTTCCTTCACTGTCGCTGGGTCAAAATCCTGGAATTCCCTCCTTAATGGCGTTGTGGGTTAACCCACAGCAGGTAGACTGCAGTGTTTCAAGAAGGCAGCTCATCACCACCTTCTCAAGCGCAATTAGGGACGGGCAATAAATGCTGGCCAGCCAGTGACACCTACATCCCACAAAATGAATAAATAAAAACAATTGTAGTACTTCTAACTCAGTACCTTTTACAGGAATTTATATAATTGTCAGTCTTAATCCTCACCTTCTACGATATTACTTTGCAAATTACTATTTTATTCCTTTTTGTCAACAGTCTCGCTCCAGACAAGAGGACCCAGAGCAACTTAGGCTAAAACAAAAGGCCAAAGAGGTAAGAATAATCCTTTTTCCCCTTTGCTACAAAAGAATGCTGTACCAAGTTTAGCACACTGTACAAGATACTTGCAGGGTGCACTGAATAGAAATACCTAGAAAGGAAGTCAAACCTCTGGTTAAACTAGTTGGTCTGAGATCAAGCTTAATAGTAGAATCAAATAACTCAGTAAAATACATTCAGGTGGCATGTGTATGCAGGAAGATTCTACGTAGATTTTGTTAATAAAATTGATGTGAAACCTTAAGAGATGTCCTTATGCGAAGAAAAGGTAAAGATTGCTTTTTATATATTATGGCAGAATAATACACTTTGCCACAGTGGTACTGTTACTTTCAAGCTGCCGATTTTTTTGGGTTTTTTTACAAGCTGACCACTTTTTATTTGCAGAATCCCACTGTCAGTGATCAGATTTCAGAATAGTTATATTTTCTTTTCCCATTGTGATGTCCTGGAATGCAAAATATTACCTACATTACTAGGTATTAGCTTGACCTAGTTGGAAGCTCTCCTGCCTCTGTCAGTTGATTATCAGCTTATGCTCCATATCAAAGTATGTGCTTATAATCTAGACCAACACTTCAGTGTCATACTGAGTGTGTGCAACATTGTTAGAAGTGGCATCTCTTGAATGGGATATTAGCCAGAGTTGTCAGTACAAAGAAATGTGAGATCTGATAGGAGGGAATTTTGCTGGTGTTTTGACAAACATTGCTTATTTAGTCATCACCATGAAAAGAAGTTACTGGTTATTTGTCTAATTTGTGAAAATTGGTTACTGCATTTCGGTGAACAATTGTGGTGATCACTTCAAAAAGTAGTTATTTGGCTCTGAAGCACTTCATGACATCCAGGGAAGATGATAAATCTCTATCATCTAAGTTATTGTTCTTGCTACCTCTAGCAAGGCAGTGGTATCATGGATAAGAAAAATAGCAATAATTGCACAAAACTTGGCTATGCATAATAACAGCTGGATGGATTCTCACACTGTCATTTGTAAACCTGAGGATAACTAAACCTCTGTTACTGTGTTTTAAGGCACACCAATTCCCATTCATCTATCTACACTGCCTTTATGTTGGCTCCTGCTCAAGAAATATCTTGATTTTTAAACTCTCATTCTTGTTTTTAAATCCCTCCACAGCCTTGCCTCATCCTTCAGCCTGACAATCCTCCTAGGTATCTGAAGTCCTCTAATTCTGGCCTAACGTGCATTGCCAATGTTAATTGCTTCATCTTTGCTTTGTGGCACTTTGGCTTTCCTCAGCTATAGGCTCTGGAATACCCTCCCCATATCTCTCTGCCCTACTTTCCTCCTTCAGTACACACTTTGAAAACTATTTCTTTGACCAAGCTTTTTCTTATCTGACCTAATATTTTATAAGTATCATATTTTGTTTAATTCCTACTCTAAGCGCCTTGGGACATTTCATTACATTTAAGGCACTATTTGAATATAACTTATTGTTTTTGAACACAAAATATAGAACTGATAAAGCACAGATTATTTTGTCTGTGTAGTCTCTCTGCAAAATTAGATCAGCTAGTCCCACTCTCCTGCCTTTTCCCCATCCCTACAGCTTATTTAGCTTCAAGTATTTGTCCAATTCCTTTTTGAAAGCTGCAGTTGAATATTCCCACGTCATTCTCTCAGTCAATGCATTCCAAATTTTAGCCACCTACTACGTTAAAACTGTTCTATTGCTACTTTTGGCAAACACAAACCTGTTTTTCCCCTTCAACTTTGTCCAGACCCTTCATTTCTAACATCTCTGGCAAATCTCAAGTTTCTCTTCGAAGGAAACCAATCCTTGTTTCTTCAATCTATCCACATGATTGAAGTTCCTTATGCCTGTAACCAATCTCATACACTTTCTAAAATAATTTCACATCCTTCCTAAAGTGGGACGTCCAGAATTAAACACAACACTCATGAGGCTAAACAAATGTTTCTTAACAGCCTATCATAACATCCTTGCTCTCTACTCTTTTTAAACTCAGAATTCCATATGCTGTATCAACCACTTTCTCAATCCTCTCTGCAACCTTCAACAATATGTGTAAATATTGCCACTTTCTTTTCTGTTTTTGAATCACATTCTTTATTGACTAACCTTGTTCTTCCTTCCAAAATGAATCACTTTACACGTTACATTTCATCAGCCACCTGACTGTTCGCTCCACTAGCCTGTGTCCACTTGCAGTCTGTCACAAAAGGGAAAGATAGTGGTCATGTCTCAGGCCTGGTACTTCAGAGGTCCGGGCTTTTGGAATGAGGATTCAATAGCAGCTGACGTAGTTCAATTAGTAAAGATTTTTAAAAGAGAAAGATAGTCTCAGTAATAGTGACCATGACATCAAGCCATCATTAATTTGGGGTTTGTTTTGGAAAAAAAAGCATCTGGTTCACTAATTCCTACAGGGAAGGAGTCTGGCATTCTCAGCTAGTCTAACCTATATGTGATGACAGATCTGAAGCAAAATGGTTAAATTTTAGCCAACTTTGAAATGGATGAGCCACTAATTAACAGTGGACTGGAAATGGTTGCCTTGCCAATGATGTTCACTTGCATAAAAGAGGTTTTAAAAAATTATTCTCCACAGTTGACAATATTTCCAAGTTTTGTGTCACCTGCAAATTTTGAAAACAGAAATAACAATTCCTAAAGGTTAATATTTTAGGCTAGTTAAGACTGTTTTCTCATCCAGCATTGATTGAAATTGATTATTTATCAAATTTTAGTAATAAACTTTCGAGTCATTTGTCATTTTCTAATAGTATGACTTTTGATATATTCAGAATATTCACTATTTTCACATGAATAAATGATCCACTCTTTGATTCCTAGATGCAACAACAGGAATTGGCTCAGATGAGGCAGAGGGAAGCCAATTTAACTGCATTAGCAGCAATTGGCCCCAGAAAGAAGCGGAAGGTTGATTCACCAGGACCCGGCATTGGAGCTGGGACAGAGGTACTATATAAAAACATTATATATCATTACTGTACGAATGCTACACAAAATTCCAAAGCAGGTTCAGTAACATTCGCCCCACACAAGTATCATGCCATCGCTGAATCCCCACTATCAATATCCTGGAGGCCATCACTGACCAGAAACTAAACTGGAGCAGTTACTTAAATATTGCAGCTACAAGAGCAGGTCAGAGGCCATAGAGTTTGTAGCAGGTAGCTCCCCTCCTGACTCCCCAGGCCCTGTGCACCACCTATCTACAAGGCACAAATAAAGAGTCTGATAGAATATTCTGCAACTGCCTGGATCACTGAAGCTCCAGTAACAATCCTGAAGCTTGACATTATCCAGAACAAAGCAGCCTGCTTTATTGGCATTTTATACACCACCTTAACCATCTGCTTTCTTTACCACTGATAGTACATACTGCTGCCACTGTACATCTACAAGATGCATAGCAACAATTTAGATTTTTTTTATTAGATTAGATTCCCTACAGTATGGAAACAGGCCCTTTGGTGCAACAAGTCCACATCAACCCTCCGAAGAGTAACCCACCCAGACCCACTCCCCTACATTTACCCCTGACTAATGCACCTTACACAATGAGCAATTTAGCATGACCAATTCACCTAGCCTGCACATCTTTGGACTGTGGGAGGAAACCGGAGCACCCGGAGAATACCCACGCAGACACATGGAGAATCTGCAAAGTCCACACAGACAGTCATCCAAGGCTGGAATCGAACCTAGGACGCTGGTGCTGTGAGGCAGCAATGCTAACCGCTGAGCCACAGTGCCACCCTTTTTACCAAAGCTCCTTTGAAAGTACCTTCCAGAATCCTGACCTCTATCATTTAGAAGTACAAGGACATTAGATGCATGGAAGTAGCATCATTTTCAAATTCCCTTCCAAGCTAAACACCTTTTTGATTTGGAACTATATTACTACCTCTCCACTATCATTGGGCCATAATCCAGACCTAACCCCGCCCCCACACCCACCTCCAGCCCCACACCAGGTCCTAGCTCCCAGCCCTGCCGTGTTTTCACCATCCCTCCAGACCTACCCCTCTCTGAGGATGAAAGATCAGTCCTCAGCAGGGGCCTCACCTTCATTCCCCTACGCTCCCAGATTAATGAATTCAACACGCGGCGTGACATCGAACAATTCTTCCGCCGCCTTCGCCTCCGTGCCTACTTCTTTAACCAAGACTCCCGCCCACCCTCTGACGACCCCTTCTCCCGCCTCCAACACACCCCATCCACCTGGACATCCCGTGCTGGCCTCCTACCTGCCCTCGACCTCTTCATAGCCAACTGCCGCCGCGATATTAACCGTCACCTGAACTCCCCCACCCCACTCACCCACTCTAACCTCTCACCCTCGGAACGCGCAGCCCTCCACTCACTCCGTTGCAACCCCAACCTCACTATCAAACCAGCAGACAAGGGAGGCGCGGTAGTAGTTTGGCGCACCGACCTCTACATCGCTGAGGCCAAACGCCAGCTCGCAGATACCTCCTCCTACTGCCCCCTTGACCATGACCCCACCCCCCACCACCAAACCATCATCTCCCAGACCGTCCATAACCTCATCACCTCGGGTGATCTCCCATCCACCGCCTCCAACCTCATAGTCCCACAACCCCATACCTCCCGCTTCTACCTCCTGCCCAAAATCCACAAACCTGACTGCCCCGGCCGACCCATTGTCTCCGCCTGCTCCTGCCCCACCGAACTCATCTCTGCATACCTCGACACGGTCCTGTCCCCCTTAGTCCAAGAACTCCCCACCTACATTCGGGACACTACCCATGCCCTCCACCTGCTCCATGATTTTCGCTTCCCCGGTCCCCAACGCCTTATTTTCACCATGGACATCCAGTCCCTGTACACCTCCATCCCCCATCACGATGGACTCAAAGCCCTCCGCTTCTTTCTTTCCCGCCGTACCGACCATACCCTTCCACTGACACCCTCCTTCGACTGACTGAACTGGTCCTCACCCTGAACAACTTCTCCTTCCAATCCTCCCACTTCCTCCAAACGAAAGGAGTAGCCATGGGCACCCGCATGGGCCCCAGCTATGCCTGCCTCTTCGTAGGATATGTGGAACAATCCATCTTCCGCAACTACACTGGCCCCACCCCCCACCTTTTCCTCCGCTACATCATTGACTATCGGCGCCGCCTCGTGCTCCCACGAGGAAGTTGAACAGTTCATCCACTTCACCAACACCTTCCACCCTGACCTCAAATTCACCTGGACAGTCTCAGATTCCTCCCTCCCCTTCCTCGACCTTTCTATTTCCATCTCAGGCGACCGAATCAACATGGACATCTACTACAAACTGACCGACTCCCACAGCTACCTGGACTACACCTCCTCCCATCCTGCCCCCTGTAAAAACGCCATCCCATTCTCCCAATTCCTTCGACTCCGCCGCATCTGCTCCCAGGAGGACCAGTTCCAAAAACGCACAACCCAGATGGCCTCCTTCTTCAAGGACCGCAATTTCCCCCCCGACGTGGTCGACAATGCCCTCCACCGCATCTCTTCCACTTCCCGCTCCTCCGCCCTTGAACCCCGCCCCTCCAACCGCCACCAGGACAGAACCCCACTGGTCCTCACCTACCACCCCATCAATCTCCATGTACAGCGCATCATCCGCCGTCATTTCCGCTACCTCCAAACGGACCCCACCACCAAGGATATATTTCCCTCCCCTCCCCTATCAGCATTCCGTAAAGACCACTCCCTCCGTGACTCCCTCGTCAGATCCACACCCCCCACCAACCCAACCTCCACTCCCGGCACCTTCCCCTGCAACCGCAGGAGGTGCAAGACTTGCGCCCACACCTCCCCCCTCACCTCCCTCCAAGGCCCCAAAGGAAACTTCCATATCCGCCACAGATTCACCTGCACCTCCACACATATCATCTATTGCATCCTCTGCACCCGATGTGGCCTCCTCTATATTGGGGAGACAGGCCGGCTACTTGCGGACCGTTTCAGAGAACACCTCTGGGACACCCGGACCAACCAACCCAACCACCCTGTAGCTCAACATTTCAATTCCCCCTCCCACTCCACCAAGGATATGCAGGTCTTTGGACTCCTCCATCGTCAGACCACAACAAAACGACGGTTGGAGGAAGAACGCCTCATCTTCCGGCTAGGAACCCTCCAACCACAAGGGATGAACTCGGATTTCACCAGTTTCCTCATTTCCCCTCCCCCCACCCTGTCTCAGTCAAATCCATCAAATTCAGCACCACCTTCCTAACCTGAGATCTTCTTCCCGACCTCTCCGCCCCCACCCCAGTCTGACCTATCACCCTCACCTTGACCTCTTTCCACCTATCACATTTCCGACGCCCCTCTCCCAAGTCCCTCCTCCCTACCTTTTATCTTAGCCTGCTGGACAAACTTTCCCCATTCCTGAAGAAGGGCTTATGCCCGAAACGTCGATTCTCCTGTTCCCTGGATGCTGCCTGACCTGCTGCGCTTTTCCAGCAACACATTTCCAGCCATAATCCTGAAGCTCCAATCCAAACAGCTCTGTGGGTGTCCCTAGCCCACCATATTATAAATGATCTTATTGTCCTTTTAAGATATGAGTCATTTGAGTCAACAATTTCGTACAAAACTATAACAGTATTATTTTTGTCTGTCTGGATTGTTTTCATTAATACTTTTATGGGGTGTGTCTTCTGTTGGCTTTATTTGGTGGGTGTTTGCAGGTGAAACAGGCTTTTGGGGCATTTGGGCAACTGAAGTGCATGATGCACAAACTTGGCAAAATGGCATGGTTAGCTATTTAGTACAATTTATTTGAAAGCCATTCTTTGTGCTAAATCAGAGATAACCAGTATTTGAATTAAAATGTTTTGGAAAGGCTGTTGAGTGAATTAGAAGAATACACCAGCACTGATTCTATAGATTGAATGGTACATTCTTTTATAATTTTTTCAGAGTTTCTACACAAAGCCCAATGGGCATGCCACTCCACAAGCTTAGACCTAAAGAAGAAGCAGTTGTGATGTTGGAATCCTAAACAGTGGACCAGGTTTTCATCCTGGACATGAAATTTGGCTCTGTCTTGTTCAGCTGGAGTAAAATCCAAGCTGAAGTTTTGCTGCCTACGTGAAAATTAGAAAAACAAATGTATCTGGTGTAGGCTTTTAATGCGCCCTCAGTAGTATTAAGTGGGTTAATATTATGAATGTGTGTGGTTTTCTGCCTGTGCTCTATCCTACACTGTACAAAATAGCATTGTCTGAAAATGGAAGCAAAGTTTCTTGCTGTTCCATTCAGTTACCATTTTCTTTTGCCATTCTTCCTTTGAGTTTTCCCTTCTTCCTTTGAGATTTCCCTTCTAAGCTCAGTCCAAGAATTTTGTCATAGACCAAGATTGATAGTTAGGAAGCTGTTTTCTTTGATCATAAATGCTAAAGAATGTAGGTTTGCTCGCTGAGCTGGAAGGTTTTCAGACATTTCGTCACCCGACTAATCAGACCCCTTGGCATCATGGTAGCCCACGAACCCACCGACACACTAAAACAGCAGCTAATGAACCTGAAAGAAGCTATACAGACAACAAGCAAAACTAATGTCATTTACAGACTTAAAGAACTGTAACAAACACTACATTGGATAAACAGGCAGAAAACTAGCCACCAGGATACACGAATGTCAACTAGCCACAAAGCGACATGACCCTCTCTCACTAGTATCCTTACATACAGATAAGGAAGGACACCACTTTGATTGGGACTACACATCCATCCTTAGAACAAGCCAAACAGAGACACGCACGAGAATTCCTATAATTCTTTCAGAGTTTCTACACAAAGCCCAATGGGCATGCCACTCCACAAGCTTAGACCTAAAGAAGAAGCAGTTGTGATGTTGGAATCTAAACAGTGGACCAGGTTTTCATCCTGGACATGAAATTTGGCTCTGTCTTGTTCAGCTGGAGTAAAATCCAAGCTGAAGTTTTGCTGCCCACGTGAAAATTAGAAAAACAACCGGAACTCTATCAACCGGAACTCTATCAACAAACACATTGACTTGGATCCCATTTACCACCCCCTGAGAAAAAGAAATGACATCACCAACCCAAGGAAACCCAAACATATCAGTAGAAAGCAGGAAATACCAGCAATGCTTCGTCCAGAGGCTCACTGAAGATGTTACATAGTATGGAGTCAGCTATTACAAGGGGGCATAGCTTTAAATTAAGGGGGGGGTAGGTATAGGACAGATGTTAGGGGTAGGTTCTTTACTCAGCGAGTCGTGAGTTCATGGAATACCCTGCCAGTAGCAGTGGTGGACTCTCCCTCATTATGGGCATTTAAGCGGGCATTGGATAGGCATATGGAGGATAGTGGGCTAGTGTAGGTTAGGTGGGCTTGGATCGGCGCAACATCGAGGGCCGAAGGGCCTGTACTGCGCTGTATTCTTCTATGTTCTATGTTCTATGGTGACAAAACGTATGGTGACAAAACATCTGAAAATGAACCTTTCAGCTCACTGAGCAAACTTACATCTAGGACCTCAACCTGAGCTACAAATCTTCTCAAAACTTGATAAATGCTATAACTGACAGAATTTGGGGAAATGTTGCTTATGTCGTGAAACTTGAAAGGGTTCAGAAAAGATTTACAAGGATGTTGCCAGGGTGGAAGGATTTGAACTGTAGGGAGAGAGCGAATAGGCTGGGACTGTTTTCTCTGAAGTGTCGGAGGCTGAGGGGTGACTTTATAGAGGTTTATAAAATCATGAGGGGCATGTATAGGATAAATCAATAAGGTCTTTTCTCTGGGGTAAGGGAGTCCAGAACTAGAGAGCATAGTTTTCGGCTCAGAGGGGAAAACTTTTAAAGGGAGCTAAGGGGCAACTTTTTCTATGCTGAGGGTGGTGCATGTATGGAATGAGCTGCCAGAAGAAGTGGTGGAGGCTGGTACAATTGCAACATTTAAAAGGCACCTGAATGGATATATGAATAGGAAGAGTTTAGAGGGATATGGGACTAGATTAGGTTAGGATATCTGGTTGGTATGGACGAGTTGGACCGAAGGGTCTGTTTCCATACTTTACATCTCTATGACTCTATGCTGAGCCTTTCCAATGTAAACTTGCTTTTGCAAATCAGGAGAAAACCATTCCCAACAAAACTTTCCTAATCTATGTTTATAAACTGGTCACAAACTGACAAAATTTGTATTTATATTTCTTGCCCTGCATTTATACACCAATGCCTTCCTGTAATTTTTTTCCAAAGTTTTGGTTCATCTTTGGTAAAAGAATAAATAGAATTCCTATATTGAGTGCAGTTACAATAAAGCTATTAATTTGATGACATACTAAACATGTTTTGCTAATTCACAGCTTAAAACTGTTTCAAATCCCATTCTCTCCTTCACGTGCAATTCAGAGAGGAGATGATCCAGCTATCTCTCGCAGACCATAAACTTGTGGACAGAGAAATATTTTCTTAGAGACAAATGGAAGGACACAATTCAGAACTCTTTAGAGTCATTAATTTAGGTTCCGGTTTAAATCAAATGACAATAAACCATAAAGTTACATGCAGCTGCTGGAACTGCAGTTGTTCTAAAGAACTGGCTCTTAAACAAAACAGTAAATTTAATATTTATAAACAATAACTTCAAGGGAAAAAGTTGTTGCTGACTTCTTCACCAAACAAATCATTTAGTTAGCCTGACAATATCTCTTATGTATCTCACACAAGAGATTTGCAAGCTTGATTGTTGAATGCAAGTAATAGTCTGTGCTGTATGACTCTATAATAGACAATGTATTGGCAGTATGAAGTAAAGCATTTTACAAAGCATATTTTCAGGCATTAGAGACTGAGATAAAGTTGCTGGAATTTAAATTGGTATGTTTCAATACCTTATAAATCCTTGAATTTATAGTCGAACATGATATATTATCCATTCTCTCTTTTTGTTCTAGGGACCCAGTACGGGCGGGACACCAGGAGCCTCTGGAGTTGGAACACCTAGACAGTTCACACGGCAACGAATAACAAGAGTCAACCTCAGGGACCTTATCTTCTGCTTGGAGAATGAGCGTGAGACAAGCCATTCACTAATGCTGTACCGTGCATTCCTTAAATAAATGTCCTGGGTTGATTTCGTTTGATTTTGACCGAGACAACCTTCTGCCATTTCTTTTTCTTTGCAGTTTTTGGGGGGACGGAGGTAAGGAAAGAAAGATAGAGAGTTGGAGAACAGGTGGAACTCTACAAATGGGAGAATGTTTTAATGTTCAGCTTTACATTAACTCTTTCTGTTTTTAAAGTTTTGGATTTTAGTTAGAAAAATGAAAACAGCGAGACCTGTGGATACTTTATTTATAAAATAAAAAGTCTGATCACTTCTCGTCTCCTGACTGAGTGGCCTTCTTGCCAAACAAGCCATATTTAAAAACTGATTCTGATTTCACCAGTGTATAATTTGCCAACTTTTTGGCAGATTAGTAGCAACTTGAAACATTTAAGTATTCTGTTTTTGAATCTTTTGGCTTAAAAGACTTTGAATTATATGGGTCTGAAGCTAACAACCTTGGATTGTTTTACCTTCAAGGACATGGAGCAAAAAAACATTTTCATTATTGTATCTTTATCCACTTTTCATTGTTTCCATTCTTTTGCTGTACTTTTCTCAATTTAGCTTTTGTAAATGTATGGTTTGTGAAGAGTTAGGAGAGTTTGTTCAGTGGTAACTCTGCAGTTCTCACCATGTGATTTGCATGTCAGAGGCTTTCCTTGGAAGCCTTTAAGAAGGGTTTCTTTTGTGAATGTTGTAGGGCATTTGTAAAAAGAAAAAAATGCTTTTTTTTATTTGATACAATACATGATGCCGTAAAGGATTTAAAAAATAACTTTTCTGCATAAATATACATTACTTGCACTGTGTTGGCTACCTAGCTAATGTAAAACTTTAGTTAAAAAAAATCTAAGAAATGGTGAATTGTGAAAGGATTGTTACTTGGTATGAATCACGTGTAGAAAACAATTTGCTGGTGTCTATCAGTGAGCTAATAATTTGTACATAATTTTGGCACATAACATAAATTGCAATGTAAACCGTAATTATTTTGGTAAAAAGACTGTATGCAAGCTATGGACCTACTTAATGGTAACCAGAGCGATGTCCCTTCTTTGTATCTATTTTTTTATACAAAAAATACTAAATTTTTCTTTATATTTTCAGAGGTTATTGTATTAAATGATTGTCTATCGATAGGACATTATGATTGTAAATACTTTTGCTTTCTTTGTGTGTAATTTTATGTTGTTAAAAGAAACATTTAAGATGCTATTAAGCTGATGAGTTCTGTGTGTAAACTGAAAACTAATCAGTATTTTTACCAATGCCTGAAAACTGTTACAACCTTGGTCTTTTACAAATCCTGTCTTTCCATTTTTCATGTAAATTTTGCACAGTTACTTGTTAATATGTAAATATTTTACTTTCAAAAAAGGAAGTTTTTAATTACTATTGTTTTATATAGGATTGAAAGAGAATTAACTCCTTTATTAAAACAATGAATTTATCTGTATTTTGCTTTCTGTCATCTTTGGTGCTTGTTAAAGTTACAGGTTATTAGTTTAGGTTATGTATTTCTAGCAAACCCCTGTAAGCAATTGGAGAAGCTAAGAAGAATATGTGCATTCCTCTGTTTTAAAAAAATGCAGCACAATTCTGCGATAAAGCAAGCATATGTCATGGTAGCATTTGGCTATAGCGTAATGTGCAGGATAATTTTAGTGATTTACTGTACTCTTGATAAATAACCAGTTCCAGTAAAATTGAAATAGTTCCTAACAGCAAAGCTTGAAAAAATTAAGAAAATACAAATCGGCAGCTTAGCAATAACAAACTACATTATTCATCATATTCCAATGCTAGTGTTAGAAAAGGGGATTAAGGAAATTTGTTCATTTGTCGTAATAAATTCTCAGTGTGGGGAAACATAGTTGGACATATTAGGATGTCTCAAATTATTCAACATTATATTGTTATTGTTGTTTAGTTAAGTGTCTCAGTGGTTTCAGTATTTTCATTTTTAAGTATTGTATCCAGTTAATGATTCGCAATCCTGTTAAGGTCAGTGTAAACACACTCACTATGTGCACGCAAGAACAAACTGAGGATCCCAAATCATAGCCAAAGGTTTCACAGAAGGAAAAACAGAATTGTTACAGTGCCAAAGAAGGCCATTCGGCCCATTGACTTTAGCCAGCTGTCTGAATGAACGTTTCACTTCGTGCCATTCTCATATCTGTAACCCGTAACGATGCATTTTTGTTCTTTTTAAATAACTAATTCTCCTTTGAAAATCACATACTCTTAAACAGTACATTTCAGATCCTAACAATGAAAATGCTATGCCCATATCACTTTTTTGCTGCTTTTACTAATTAATTTATCTGCTCACTCTTGCTCTCAATCATAGTCATAGAAATGTACAGCATTAGAACAGACTCTTCAATCTAACTCGTTCATGCCAACAAATTATCCTGTATAAATCTAGTCCCATTTGCCAACATTTGGCCCATATCCCTCTAAACCCTCCCTATTTATGTAGCCACCCCGATGCCTTTTAGATGTAACTGTACCACTTCCTCTGGCAGCTCATTCCATACATACACCATCTGTGTGAAAAAGTTGCCCTTAGGTTCCTTTTAAATCTTATCCCTCTTACCTTAAACCTATGCCCTCTAGTTTTAGACTCTCCTTACGCTGGGAAAAAGACCTTGGCTATTTACCCTATCCATGCCTGTCATGATTTTATAAACTTCTATAAGGTTACCCCTCAGCCTCTGATGCTCCAGAGAAACAGCCCCAGCCTGTTTAGCCTCTCCCTATAGCTCAAACCCTCCAACACTGGCAACATTCTTCTAAATCTTTTCTGAATCATTTCAGCTTTCACAATATCTTTCCTATACTTGCAAAGTTGTCATTTCAATTATATAAAGCTATGGGTTTAGAAAAGCTTGTGTATATAGCAGTGACCTCATCACCAAATAAGGCCTAATTCAGAGAGACCCAAAGTTTCGCAATATACATAAACCAACAGGAACAGAGCAATTATATATGCTCCCTTAGGTCCATGAGATACAAGTAAATGCTACGAGGCAAAAGACTGAACAATGCTTACCTTTCGTGAATGGAAATCGGCGCTCTCCATTTACTCTATGTAGACCTCTCATGATTTGGAATACTTCAGTCAAATCTCCTCTCAGCCTTCTCTTATACAATAAAAATAGTCCCAACTTTTGTAGTTGACCTTCATAACTGAGATTTCTCATCCTTAGAACCAATCTCAAAGTCTTCTACACCCTTTCCAATGCCTTCACATTGTTTCTAAAGTTGAGCACAATGCTACAGCTGAGCCAAAACTAATTTGTGCTATAATCTTAACGACAAAAAGTTCTTCTTAGCAGCTCTGAAAGACGGCGGACTTACTGAAGAAACCCAGCAGGCCATCAGACAGACAGTTGCACCAACACTAAGCAGGCTGGGGCTGTTTTCGCTGGAGCGTTGGAGGCTGAGGGGTGACCTTTATAGAGGTTTACAAAATTGAGGGGCGTGGATAGGATAAATAGACAAAGTCTTTTCCCTGGGGTCGGGGAGTCCAGAACTAGAGGTCATAGGTTTAGGGTGAGAGGGGAAAGATATAAAAGAGACCTAAGGGGCAACTTTTTCACGCAGAGAGTGGTACGTGTATGGAATGAGCTGCCAGAGGATGTGGTGGAGGCTGGCACAATTGCAACATTTAAGAGGCATTTGGATGGGTATATGCATAGGAAGGCTTTGGAGACATATGGGCAGGGTGCTGGCAGGTGGGACTAGATTGGGTTGGGATATCTGGTCGGCATGGACGGGTTGGACCGAAGGGTCTGTTTCCATGCTGTACATCTCTATGACTCTATGACCCTCAACACACAGGAAAGGAAAGGAAAGCCATGGGAGGACTCAGAAAATACAGAAATGTTGTAATCCTACCAGCAGACAAAGGATGCATAACCGTCATCCTAAGCAGAACACAATACATTGAAAAGGTGAACTCTCTACTCACAGATACTGACACCTACCAATAGGTGGTGATGGACCCGACTCCACAGTTAAAACATGACTGAAGAAACTCCACAAGACAGATGAAATTAAAACAAACCTCCAAAGAGTGAAACCTAAAGGATCCAACACCTTGTTTCTATGGATTACCGAAGATACACAAACCAGGGGCTCCCCTCAGACCCATGGTCTCACTTCCGGGCATACTAACATATAGACTAGCAAAGGAAAGTCAACGCAAACTGAAATACCTAGTAGAAGATTCATGCCAGTCCATCTAGGAATTCCTGAACATCATCAAAGATACCAAGGTAGAGGATGACGAAGTCATGGTCTCCTTTGATGCGACCGACCCAATCACATCAATAAATATCCCCCGGCCAAAGAAACACTGGCCATACTGCTAGACGAACCAAGGACACAAGCACCAGACACCACCAAATACATCAGCAAGGACAGCATCTTAAAATTAGTAGACCTGTGCGTCACAACCCACTTGACTTACAACGACAAGACCTACAAACAAATCAATGGGATGCCCATGGGATCACCAATATCAGGATTCTTGGCAGAAGCAGTTATGCAGGGATTGGATCAAGCAGCCCTCCCCACGATTCAGCCTAAGCTTTGGGTCTGCTATGTGGATGACACCTTCGGCATTCACGAAATGGAACAAATTAAAATAAACCCATAAACAATATGCTTACTGGGATAAAGTTCACCAAAGAGGAAGAGAGCAGCAACAGACTACCCTTCCTAAATGTCACAGTAGAATGAAAAACCAATGGAGAGTTGCAGACCAGTGTTTACAAGAATGTGACATACTCAGACTAGATATTCTACTACAGGAGCTATTCATCCCAACACTTACTAACGGAGCTGCATCAGGACATTATGTAAATGGGTCACGACAACCTGCAGCACCCAGGAACTATGAGATGCCAAAGACAAACATCTGGACAATGTATTCAAGAACAAAAGGTGCTCAATAAGCACAGTCTTCTGATTCTTGCACAACAAACCTAATCAAGAGACAACATGCCCAGAGACTCAGGCCACGTTACCATACATTAAAGACATCTCAAGAGATGATGACCAGACTACTCCAGCCCCTTGGCATTATGGTAGCCCACAAACCTACCAACACACTGAAACAGCTCTTGATGAATCTAAAGGACCCTGTACCAACAACCAGCAGAATGAATGTCATATACAAAATACTCTGCAAGGACTGCAACAAACGTTACATTGGACAGATGGGCAGGAAACTAGCCACCAGGATATATGAGCACCAACTAGCCACCAAAGACACTACCAACTATCATTAGTATCCGTACTCACAGACAACAAAGGACACCAGTTTGACTGGGACAATCTATCCATCCTTGGACAGCCTGAACAAAGACACACATGGGAATTCCTAGAGGCCTAGCATTCAGACCAGAATTCCCATCAACAAACACATTGATTTGGACCCCATTTACTAACCTCTCAGTAAAAGAACTGGAAATGATATCACCCACCTTAACAGACCAAGAAACATAAATAGAAAGCGGGACAGAACACCAGCACTTCACCGGAGGCTCACTGATGATGTTACCTAGCATGGTGACAAAACATCTGAGAACAAATCTTCCAGCTCAGCCAGCAAACCTACAACCATAAGCTCAACCTAATGTCTTTGCTCTTGTACTCTGCCACTATCAATGAAGCCTAGGATGCTATATGTCTTGTTAATTGCTCTCTTAGCCTGTCCTGTCACATTTTAATGATTTGTACATTCACACCCAAATCCCAGATTGGGGCGGCAATTCCAGCCTTAGGTGATTTATTTTGCGTGCAGTTTGCACATTCTCCCTGTGTCTGCATGGATTTCTTCCAAGTCCTCTGGTTTCCTCCCACACTCCAAAGATATGCAGGCTAAATGGATTGGTTATGCTAAATTGCCCATAGTGTCCAAGGATGTGCAGACTGGCTGGATAAGCCATGAGAAATGCAGGGCTATAGGGATAAGGTAGATGGATGGGTCTGGGGGGAGCAGAGGAGCGTCCTCTTTGGAGGGTAGGTGTGGACTCCGATAGTCCTGCTTCTACACTGTAGGGATTCTGAGTTTATGCTCCTGCAAAACCTCCAACTGAAATGTATCACTTCCTATTTCAAATTGAATTTCATCTGCCATCTGTCTACCAATCAAACCAACCTTTTTTTGTTATTCTATACTAACCTCACAGTTGTACAATGCTTCCAAGTTTCAACTCATCTGCAAATTTTGAAATTATGCCCTATAAGGTTCCAATTTTGAATCCTGGGGAGCTCCACAATTAATCTTATCCCAGCCCCCAAATCATGTGTTAACTATTACTCAATTTCCTGTCACTGATTTTTTTTTTTAATCCATGTTACTATTGACCCTTTAGTTCCATGAGCTATAACATTATTCACAAGTTGTTGTATGGCACTGCATCAACCCTTTTTGGAAGTCCATGTTACATCACATCGACAGTATTACTCTCATCAACCCATTGCTATTTCTTTAAAACACTCCAGCAATTTAGTTAAAAGTGATTTTTCACTTAGGAATTTTGTGTCAGATCTCATTAACCTTCACTCATCCACGTCACTGTTATTTTTGTTCTAGAAGCTTCCCAACCACCAAAGTTAAACTGATGAAGTTACTTGTCTTTACACATTTTTTGAATATTTGCAATTCTCTGGGCACCACCCTGAGGCTAAAGACAACAGAAGAATTGTTGCAAATGCATCCACAATTTCAATGTCACTTCCCTACATATTCTTGAATGCATCTCATCTGGTCGCTTTGTCAACTTTAAGTAGACAGACAGTCTATCCAATATGTCCTCCTTACCAATTTTAAACCCTCCTAATGACCGACTTCCTCTTATACTAGGGTCCTTGGCATCATCTTCTTTGGTAAAGATGGGTGCACAGTCCTTTGAACTAATAATTGAACTATGCTCTCTCCCAATGTTTAGAACCCCTAATCAGCTCCAGTACTCTTACCACCCTTTACTATTTTATGCTGATAGAAAACTTTAGGATTCCCTCTTTATTAGCTATTAGTCTCTTTTTCATACTCCCTCTATGTAACTACACAGGAAATTAAGAATTCAAGACCAATAGAAGAGTGACATTTAAGAATAGACGCCTGGATAAATGCAGTTCAAACAAAACTCAAAAGCCTGATATATTCCTGAACAAAGCAGTCCAAGTGCCTAGCACCCAATCCAGCAGCTTAAATATTCACTTTCTTCATAATTGACTCAGAGTGGCATCGATGTTTACCATCTATGCAATACTCTGCAGCAACTCCCAAGGCTCTTGCAACAGCACCTTCCCAAAGCCACAAGGAAACTGGAGGAATCAGGGATGAAACGGGTAATTGCTTTAGGAAATAGACATAAGGATGCTAAAATAATACTAGGAGAAAGTCGAGAACCTAAAGGTAATATAAATAAAATGATATACTTCCATCGCATTAAGAAGGGACGTAGCTAATGCTGGAAATTAAATAGGAGATCTCTCACAGTAGAAGGAGGCGCTATGGAATCCACAAGGGAGCATCAGGAAAAGAAATGTGTCCTCAGACTGGTGGTACCGTCGGAGTGTGTTCCTCAGAATTTACTAGAAAAGGGGAGATAGCTCAAGACAGTCAAGCAAATTCCTCACCAGTAATTGCTAAAGAAAATCAGATCACAAAGTTTTTAATATTTTGGTAGGGAAGAATTTCCTTATTCTTCAAATCAAATAGGCAAATTGATAAAGATGTGGGGGAACACTAAAGAAAGTCAGTTATTGATGCTAGATAAAGATACAATTCATCTTCCAAAGAGGTAATGAAGAAAAAAAATTAAAGTGGAGGTTATTAATCACATTTTATAGAGTTGAAGCCAGGAGAGACTTAGCAACAAATCCTATAGAAGAAACTGATTTTGTTTTGGGGAGTGACCTGGTGTCAGAACAACTAATTGAATTCAGATGTCACAGGGGGAACATCTTGGATTTTTCCTTAGCTGTAATTAGACCTCAAGTCTATAGAGTTAGAAACAGGAAAATTGTATGCAAAAGGGAGATGATATGGAAATTCATTTAAGTAAAAAGGACCAAAGAGGAAAAGGTTGTGTTTATAGCATCATTTACAGAAATGCAACAAACAGATGCAGAGTTGAGAGAGCTGTATCAGTCAACTCAGAAATTGAATCAGAACCAAGATTGCAGTGCTACTATTTAAAAATCACCAGTTTTTTTGTTCACTCATGGGATATGTCTACCACTGGCTCGGAATTTATTGCCTATCCCCGATTGCCTTGAGGGAGGGTGATGATAAACCACCTTCTTGCACTGTTGCAACCTGTTGTTACAGATAGACTCGGGATGCTATCAGGGAGGGGTTATCCAGACTTAATGACAAAATGGAGATCACTTCACATACCAGTCAATGAGGATTGGTCAGTAGTCCATCTGGTGGTTGTTCCATTAAAGAACACTTGTCCAAATAAATGGAAAGGTGCTCATATTACAGAGGCGGTGGTGCTGGATGTCGTAAAATGCATAAAGGTGGATAAATCCCATGGACCTGATCAGGTGTACCCTAGAACTCTGTGGGAAGCTAGAGAAGAGACCCCTTGCTGAGAGTTTGTATCATTGATAGTCACAGGTGAGGTGCTGGAAGACTGGAGATTGACTAACATGGTGCCACTATTTAAGAAGAGTGGTAAGTAAAAGCCTGGGAACTATAGACAGGTGACTCAGACATTGGTAGTGGGCAAGTTGTTGGAGGGATACTGAGAAACAGGATTTACATGTATTTTGGAAAGGCAAGGACTGACTAGGGATAGTCAACATGGCTTTGTGTGTGGGAAATCATGGCTCACTAACGTTTGAATTTTTTTAAGAAGTAACGAAGAAGATTGATGAGTGCAAAGAGATGAATGTGATCTATATGGATTTCAGTGAGGCATTTGACAATGTATCTCATAGTAGACTAGTTATAGAGTTAGAGGTATAAAGCACAGAAACAGAACTTTCTGTCCAACTCGTCCATGCCAGTTAGTAAAGTTCAATCACATGGAATACAGGGAGAACTAGCCATTTAGATACAAAACTTGCTTGAAGGTAGAAGACAGACGATGGTGGAGGGTTGCTTTTCAGACTGCAGACCTGGAACCAGTGGTGTGCCACAAGGATCGGTGCTGGGTCCATTACTTTTTGTCTCTTACATAAATAATTTGGACATAAACATAGGAGTTGATTGATAAGTTTACAAATGACACCAAAATTGGAGGTGTAGTGAACAGCGAAGAAGGTTACCTCAGAGTACCACTGGATCTTGATCAGACAGGTCAATGGGCTGAGGAGTGGCAGATGGAGTTTAGATAATTGTGAGGAGCTGCATTTTAGGAAGGCAAATCAGGGCAAGACTTACACACTTAATGGTAAGGTCCTAGGGAGTGTTGCTGAACAAAGAGACCTTGGAGTACAGTTTCATAATTCCTTGAAAGTAGAGTTGCAAGTAAATAGGCAGCATTTGGTGTGCTCGCCTTTATTGATCAGTGTACTGAATATAGGAGTTCAGAGGTCATGCTGCCTGGTTATGCCACTTTTGGAATACTGCATACACTTCTAGTCTCCCTCCTATAGGAAGGATGTTGTGAAATTTGCAAGGGTTCAGAAAAGATTTACAAAGATGTTGCCAGGGTTGGAGGGTTTGAGCTATAAGGAGAGGTTGATTAGGCTGGGGCTAATTTCCCCAGAGCATCAGAGGCTGATTGACTTTATAGAGGTTTATAGAATCATGAGGAGCCTGGATAGGGTGAATGGCTAACGTCTTTTCCCTGGGGTGGGAGAGTCCAAAATCAGAGGGCATAGCTTTAAGGTGACAGGGATCTTATGGGCAACTTGTTCACACAGAGGGTGATGCATGTATGGAATGAGCTGCTAGAACAAGTGGAGGAAGCTGGTACAATTAAAACAATTATACACAGGCATCTGGATGGATATAAAAATAGGAGGGGTTTAGAGAGGTATGGGCCAAATGGAAGTTAACTCTCAAGTAGTAATGATTGGATAATACAGAAATGTTTGAAAAGATAAGTCAAATATTATGCTATGTCCAGGAAATCAGAGTTACTTATAAAACTATTGCAGACACCTGAATTAATTTGTGTAAAAAGGCCAGTAAAACATCTTTAGTTATATATGATGTTAATGCACGGGATGCATTATCCATAAAACAACATTCTTACACATTCAACCCTGAAAAGTTAGTCAGAGTGAGGAGGAAATCAAATTCATGATACATAAGTATATTATTGATCTGCATCACTCATCTATTGTGATGGAACCAAAACCAGGTGGATTACAATGATTGTGTATCAATTATTGCAAAGCCACTTTGATAACAAGAAAGAATTCATAGCTGATTGCATGATTGGATGAGCACAATTTATTTTCAAAAATGACTTGTTAAAAGGATATTGACAAAATATCAGCTTTGGTAACACCAGATGACTTGCTGTTTGGAATGAAAAACACGGCAGTACATCTCAACCAACAATTAACTGATAAGATCATCAAAGGATTATTCAACTGTGTTGAACATATTGATGATTTGGTTATGTTCAGCTAAATTTGGGAAAAACATTTACAACATTAGAATGAATTGTTTGACTAATTACAAATAACTAACTTGGTAATACATTTGGCTAAAAGTGAAACTGTCAACGCGAGAGAAGCATACTGAAGAATAAGGCCAAGGAGCCTTGGAAGAACCAAGGATAAAAGCTACCTTGGATTTTCCTGTGTCTGAGACAAACTGAGAAGTTGCGTGATGTTAGCAGGAGTACATTTCATCAGAAGTTCATTCCAAATTTTAGCCTTGTAGTGTTCTTTGACAAAGTTTTTAAAAGACTACACATTTGAATGGACAAACTGTCAGAGTGCCTGTGGCTATGTGAAAAGTGAACTGATTACTGCATTGTATTTTGAGTAAGTCATCAAGTTACCTTTAATGCAGTTACTTATTAAGAAATCTCATAGACAATCATGTACTGAAACAAGTAGCAACTAAAATAAGACCCAACATGGCTATTAACCTTATCTCTGAATTTGTCCACGGTTTGATCCTTATGCAGTATTGTTCTCAGAAGTTTGCTAAAGGTGGAGTTCTGGCGTTTGATTCTTATACAGATTTTCATCCTTCAGGTCTGTGTGAGATTTTATTGATGATTGTTTAAGTTCGTTCATCCAGAATTACTGCAGGTCTGCAGCTTGCCTTACCAGAGGTGGTTACACTGTTCCTTGTTACATTTGGCCTTAACTGTCTCTTTGAATGCATGGCTTTCCTGTGATTAATTCCTTAAATTCTTCTGCAGGGCAATCCTTGCCTTTTGTGGCAATAAAACATCCAGTTTACCGGGTAGGTGTCAAAGCAGTTTTATTCATATAGCCTCCACTGCACCTTTTCCCAGACATGGTCAATTGCTTTCAATTCCTGTACACGCTTGTCCTTGTCCTTTAATAGTTTATTCTGGACAGGTATTGTTGCTGCTTTTCGTGTGTAACAGTTTATCTTGATTAATAACTGTTCATGGATTGAATGAAAGTTCTGAAGTCTATAATATCACAGTTAACTTTAGCAGTATCAAATTATGAAATATCATTTAATATGGCCAATGACCTCAGGTTGGTGAAATGTTATTTCAGGACAAGATAGGAAACAAACAGTGAATCAACTACTTTCTTACAAGCCAAGTTCATCTCAAAAGAAATAACCAACCAAGCAGAAAGAGACTGGGGTAGGTATTGACTGCACAGCACAGATACAGAAATGGGTTCTTTTTTAGAAAGTGACAGAACCGTCAAGGAAGTAAATAGCCCCCATAGAATTAACAATTTAAGAGTTATTTTTAGGTAGGCTTGTAGAGCAGGCAAATATAGTTTCAGGTACATGGCTTTGTGTGTGGGAAATCATATCTCAAGTAACAAAGAGGATTGATGAGGGCAGAATGGTAGATGTGATCTATATGGACTTCAGTAAGGCGTTCAACAAGATTCCCCATGGGAGACTGGTTAGCAAGGTTAGAGCTCATGGAATACAGGGAGAACTAGCCATTTGGATACAGAACTGGCTCAAAGGTAGAAGACAGAGGGTGGTGGTGGAGGGTTTTTCAGACTGGAGGCCTGTGATCAGTGGAGTGCCATAAGGATCGGTGCTGGGTCCACTTCTTTTCATCATTTATATAAATGATTTGGATGTGAGCATAAGAGGTATAGTTAGTAAGTTTGCAGATGACACCAAAATTAGAGCTGAAGAAGGTTACCTCAGATTACAATGGGATCTTAATCAGATGGGCCAATGGGCTGAGAAGTGGCAGATGAGTTTAGTTTAGATAAATTTGAGGTGCTGCATTTTGGGAAAGCAAATCTTAGCAGGACTTATACACTTAATGGTAAGATCTTAGGGAGTGTTGCTGAACAAAGAGACTTTGGAGTGCAGGTTCATAGCTCCTTGAAAGTGGAGTCGCAGGTAGCTAGGATAGTGAAGGTGGTGTTTGGTATGCTTTCCTTTATTGGTCAGAGTATTGAGTACAGGAGTTGGGAGGTCATGTTGCGGCTATACAGGACATTGGTTCAGCCACTGTTGGAATATTGCGAGCAATTCTGGTCTCTTCCCCATTGGAAAGATGGTGTGAAACTTTAAAAGAGTTCAGAAAAGATTTACAAAGATGTTGCCAGAGTTGGAGGATTCGAGCTATAAGGAGAGGCTGAACAGGCTGGGGCTGTTTTCCCTGGAGCGTTGGAGGCTGAGGGGTGACCTTATAGAGGTTTACAAAACTATGAGGGGGATAGATAGGATATATTGACAAAGTCTTTTCCCCAGGGTGGGGGAGCCCAGAACTAGAGGGCATAGGTTTAGGGTGAGAGGGGAAAGATATGAGAGACCTAAGGGCAACTTTGTCACGCAGAGGGTGGTACGTGTATGGAATGAGCTGCCAGAGGATGTGGTGGAGGCTGGCACAATTGCAACATTTAAAAGGTATTTGGATGGGTATATGAATAGGAAGAGTTTGGAGGGATATGGGCCGGGTGCTGGCAGGTGGGTCTAGATTGAATTGGGATATCTGGTCGGCATGGACGGGTTGGACCGAAGGGTCTGTTTCCGTGCTGTACATCTCTATGACTCTATGGTAATACTGAAATTTTCAAGTTAATTTTCAAAAGGGTATGGAAAACAAAATCATAAATAGCAGAGGAGGGGAGAATTCAACTCGTGTCCATGTTAGCTGTCTGCAAGAGAAACTCATGATCTCTCACTTCCACCTTTCCCTTGGGGCCCTGTAATTTACCCATCTTCAGGTAACTATCGTTATCTTTTGAATGTCTTAATAGAATTTCTCACCAACACAGTCGAGCCACTGCCTGCTTAAAACTTCGTGCTTCATTAAACATTTTTCAGTCTGCTTTGCCAAGTCCAGTGATTTGTACGTATGGTTTTTCAGATCCTGCAGCTTCTGCACCCTTTTAGAATTGTATCTTTTACTTTTATATTGCCTGTCCTCAGGTTTCATGCTAAAACAAGACCCAAAATGTATCATTCCACAACCTTTGCATTCAATTTCATCTGCCAGTTCTTCAAACAGTCAACCAGACAGCTCTTTTGAAATTTGAAAATATTTGTAAAGGAACACTCTGTTTTGTAAAATTCCATTCTTGACAGAGTAAAGGTCTACAAGCAGATTGCTCTTTGAAAGAGCCAGCACAGACATGAATGGACTGAATGATCTCATTCTGTGTGTGAGATTCTGTGATAACATTGACCAAACATGGGAACTAAAGGCTTTTTTTTTGTGTGAAGGGAAAAAGAGAAATAAACACACTGATCTCAACAATAAATTATGTATTTTATAGAACAAGGACATAATGAAGGCTTCAAAATGGTGGAGGGATTTAGTTCAGTTCAGTAAATTGGTAATTTGGAAACAGTGGGACTTGAAATATTTGTATCTACTGGAAATCCTTTAGCAAACATTATGAAATGTAAATTTAAACACTATTCTAGAAAGTGGATGACATGGGTTCACTTTCGACCTTCAAAAGGAAGATGTGCAAGTTCTTGAATGAAGACTATACCAGACGCAATATTGGTTTGCTGATACATGATTAGCAATAAACTGTCACTGCACTGTCCTTCAAAGGTTGGAGGCAACTGGATTTGAGATTGTACACTTCAGGTTTCATTGAGCATTTCCATTTCAGATCCAAAGAATCTCAAGGTCTTTTCTTGGTTATACTTCTCTGGCAAAGTACCTGAGTGTGTGTATTTGGTGGTAGAGATGATTTAAAAATAAAGCAAGTTTATGAAAGAGCCAGTGTTTCCCCCTGAAAGCAAACAAGGGAGGGGAATTGAGTGGCATCCATTTATCAAAAACTACTTTAATTTCAGCCTGTCAACCCTCATGACAGTTTATTTAACGTGAAGCAAACAGAATAATTTCTAGAAGTACCGAATAATGTCCCACTGCCACATGCAATACATCTGTAGAGTTAAATATTTGTAAATGCATCAGAATACCTAATGCTTCAATGTACAAATCACTTACTTTCAAAAACAGAATTGCATCATTCTGCAATTTTTGCAATGCTTTCGTTTAAAATTTGGGTAGTTATAAAATGACTATGTTCTTAGTTTAAAAAAAAAGCACTGCGTGCACTAAATGTACTTATTCAAAGATAGAATTTTTGAACTGATCATTCAATTTACTGACTTACTCTGTACAGCTGTATCTTAACAAAATAATTTTAATCCAAGACTAAAAATGAGTCAGTATTACCAAACTACCTTCTGTTAATAAAGCATCTGGAATTGGATAAAGGCCAATTATGTGACATTATTGGCTAGAATATGGATTGATGGGTGATGAAATGAATCCAGTTGCAATATAATCCTCCTATACAGGAACCAATTCCTGCCAATTTTATTGGCAGTACAAATGTAAATTTCTTGAATACAGAGTGAGTATTTCATCAAAAGTGTTTGTATTAAGGAACAGGTTCTAGTGTTACATTAAAATCAGAACTGTTACAGCACAGGAGGCCACCGGACCTGTTAAATTTGCACCAACTCCCTGCAAGGACAGTTCAGCAAATTCAACTCTTTGGCCACTTTTCTTTGAAGAAAGGGTATATTGTTTTGCAATTTGATTTCTCTCTTCAGGCATTTATCAAAATCTCTTTCAAAAGTCACAATTAAAATAATCTCCACCATCTTTTCTAGCAGCATGTAACAATTTGTGCCCAATCATGTTTTAAAATCATTTTTCTCATGTCACTTTTAGTGAATGCCAGCTTCTCCAATCTATCCATGCGATTGAAGCCACTCAAGTCCCAAAACTATTCAGATTAAAACTTCCTTGCACCTTCTCATAACCCCTGCATATCCTTCCCAAAGTGTGGTGCCTGGAATTGAACAGTACTCCTGTGCAGGCCAAACCAAATATTATATAAAGAAGATTCAACGTAAGTTTCATTTTTGTAGTCTATGCCTCCATTTATGAAACCTAGGATCTTGTGGGACTTTTAAAAATATCTAACTTCTCAATCTGCCGACTACATTCAACGATTTTGTTTCTGCACCCCTTTAGAATTGTACCTTTTGATTTAAATTGCCTCTTCCCATTCATCCTACCAAAACATCAAGTTGCAATCAACCATTTTCCATATTATCTCATTTAAAAAATCTTGGATTGATCACAATTTGCCTTTAGTAAGCACTTAACTAATCCACACTTGACCTAGTGACGAACTCCTCCTAACCAAGGTTAAACTAGCTTTTCTGTAGTTATTGAATTTACCCTTGGACCATTTTTGAATATGGACACGGCATGCATCAATCTGTGCATAGAGGTTTTGGAAAATTATGGTCAGTGCATCTGCAATTTCTACCCTAGTTTCCTTATTATCTTTGGATGCATCCAATTAGTCCTTATGCTTTGTCAGCATTAAGTAAAGCAGCTTTTATAGTAGGCGTGTTCATTCATTTTTAGTCCACCTAGTATCTCAACTATCTCCTAGTTGCTATAACATTGGCAGCATCTATCTTGGTAAAGACCACTACAGAAAGGTTTCAATAATAAAGTCAGTCAGACCATTTGCAGGGTTCTGGGCACTGATAATGAAGGCAATCTATTCAATCAATCCTGCAAAGTCTTATCATTAATATTCAAGAACATGTAGCAAATATGGACAACTCTTATAAGGACTAATCAATCAACAGTCTGTTATGGTCATACTCATAGAATCACACCTTATCGCCAATGTCCCAGAGTTCTCAAGCACCATCCCAGAGTATGTACTGTCCCACCAGTAGGACAGACCCATAGGGCGTGACAGGCAGGAAGGAGTGGCCCTGGAGGTCTTCAACGTTAACTGCATATTCCAGGAGGTCTCATAGCATCAGGCTTAATATGAGCAAGCATACATCTTCTTGGGGCTCTTCTTCAACTGATAAATTGATACTCCATTTTGAATACCATTTGGAAATACTGAAGGTAAAGTTGCAATCTCTGTAGATAACTTTAAGAGTTTTGAATTCCCAGTGAACTTGAGGAAATTCATGATGAGATTTTAAATGGAGACTTTACTATAACAGAATACAAACAAAATCAACTAAAAACATTAAACATGCAGTCCAAACGGCATACTTTGCAACTGATTGATCCTAATGTTACGACATGGGGTAAACCTTCCTGCTTATTTTAACCCAGCCGAGAAAACATTTATCCTGTGCAGTAATCTGTGAAAGTTCGATAGGCCAAGAACTAGTTAAAGTTAGAGTAACAACTTTATTTCTTAAAGTATAACAGAGAATAGTTAACTAACCAATATTTACAATTCCTTACTCTAACCTATCAGTTACCTTCCCTCCTATAATACTTACCCGATAAAACTCCAGATTACAATTTACAGAAACATTTAAATTTTAAAACGAGCTCAGGGTCGAATCATCTTTTATCTTTGTTGGTAGATTTCCTCCCCGGGTCAGTGGAGAGGTTTCTCTGTGCGAACTCCTTCTCTGGACAGGTACCTCTCAGAAAGTTCTGACTGGCAGTCTACAGCTGTTCGTCTGGTGGCAGTTCTCCTCCCAAAGATTCAATTTCCTCCAGTCAAAGCATCAGATTGTGTCATTGGCTTTTAAGATTGTCAATATAATCAATTCAAACTTGATTGGAATTTGGTATTTTTTCAGGCTATAATTTAAACTGATTAGAATTCGGCCAATCTGTTTCCAGGCAACGAGCGACCCCAGTAGCTGGAGCACATATTACATTGTGTCTTATTGAGAACACTTGGTGCTGTCATTACTATACCTTTTTGAGAGTTAAAAGCTAGTAAACTCATTTCTTCATAACACTAATGAGAAAAACAGTGCAGAAAGTGTCAGCTCCTAATGGGCTCAGTCTCCTGGTTTCTCAAGAGATATAATTTTGAGAATTCTCAAACAGACCACCAGCAATCCAGTGACTTCTCCTCCCAAATCTCACCAGGGCAAATCTTCCAGAGTGATTTCTCCTACACGTTTGCCTGGTAGCTCAGAGAGGATCAGGAGTTTTGTCCTTTCCACTGACCACACCAGTTACAATCTTTGTCTCAAAGACCTCCCCGCCTTGCTTTCTGTGCAAAAACCCAAAGAGAGAGTCTGTTTGTTCAGGTAAAAAGGTGCTGAATGTTTACATTTATAACCCAGAGCAGCTGGGCTCTCAGCAAATCACGATAGTAATCAAGCCTGAAACAGGCACATTGGCAGAAGTCATGGCTGCTTACATGGCTCTCTTCACTGCTCCATTCCACCTTGAATTAAAGAGATGGCCCAAATCAAAATCTCATTAAAAATTTCACATTTGCAACAGGGTACGAAGAGCACAAAACGTACCCAAGGGAGAGCACTTCCATCACCAAGTGTGGCTTTGCAGGATCCGCTAATGAACAAAGTTAAAAAGCACACGAGGTTATAGTCAAACAGGTTTAATTGGAAGCACTAGCTTTTGGAGTGTCGCTCCTTCATCAGGTAGTTGTGGAGGACACAATTGTTAGACATAGAATTTGTAGCAAACGTTTATAGTTTGATGTAACTGAAATTATACATTGAAAAATACCTTGATTGTTTGTCAAGTCTCTCATCTGTTAGAATGACCATGTTAGTTTCACTTCTTTCAAATGTAAATCACAGAACCTTTTTTAAAAGTTACATTCTCAGGTGAACTTTAACAATTTGTGTTAGCCCAGATAGTGTGTTGGTGTTAACCCCGCGTGCTCTGTCTGTGCCATAATGTTTAGACGGATTCTAATCTAAAAAATGAATGAACAGAAACTGGATTCATGCAGTTTTTGAGCAAAGTACAATGTAACTCCAAGTACAAATGCACCCCACAAACGTGTGTGTGTGTGGGGGGGGTTGAGTGTGAGAGTGTGTGAGAGAGAGTGTGAGAGAGAGAGAGTGTGCGAGAGAGAGAGAGTGTGCGAGAGAGAGAGAGTGTGCGAGAGAGAGAGAGTGTGCGAGAGAGAGAGAGAGTGTGCGAGAGAGAGAGAGTGTGCGAGAGAGAGAGAGAGTGTGCGAGAGAGAGAGAGTGTGCGAGAGAGAGAGAGTGTGCGAGAGAGAGAGAGTGTGCGAGAGAGAGAGAGTGTGCGAGAGAGAGAGTGTGCGAGAGAGAGAGTGTGCGAGAGAGAGAGTGTGCGAGAGAGAGTGTGCGAGAGAGAGTGTGAGAGAGAGAGTGTGAGAGAGAGAGTGTGAGAGAGAGAGTGTGAGAGAGAGTGTGAGAGAGAGAGAGAGTGTGTGAGAGAGAGAGAGTGTGTGAGAGAGAGAGAGTGTGTGAGAGAGAGAGTGTGAGAGAGAGAGCGTGAGAGAGAGAGTGCGAGAGAGAGAGTGTGAGAGAGAGTGTGAGAGAGAGTGCGAGAGAGAGAGAGTGTGCGAGAGAGAGAGAGTGTGCGAGAGAGAGAGAGAGTGTGCGAGAGAGAGAGAGTGTGCGAGA